>NW_015601066.1:0-443 GCF_001515605.1 Sinocyclocheilus anshuiensis | reverse complement strand
TTTTTTTTGCTTGTTTTCTTGGTGACTTACATTGTAGGAAGTCATTCCTGGTCTTGGGATCGATGTTGGTGAATGTGACTGTGAAGAAAAATTAATGTCCTCTTTGGAGCTTGAAACTTTTGTACCTCGTTGACTTTTAATGTATGGACTTAAATAGATGAGATTCTTGAAAAAAATTATTTTAAGCTCCACAGAGAAGAAAGTGAAACAGTTTTGGAACAACATGACGGTGACAAATTTTCATTTTTGGGTGAACAATCCCTGCAATTTCATTCCTGTTTCTCTGTCCTCTGAGTTGCACTTGACACGGTTTTGTGGTTATATTCATACTCCTCACACAGCAGACAAATGCATTGTTGGTCAGTGATACAGTACATTTCCAGCTGTTTATCATGTTTACAGAAGATCATGTCTTTCAGTTGTCCAGTGGCATCAATCACTTT
>NW_015601065.1:0-443 GCF_001515605.1 Sinocyclocheilus anshuiensis | reverse complement strand
GTCTCGTGAGGCTGCCAGCATTTCATTCGGTGTGCCGCCAGAAGAACAGAAGTCGATCACAGCATCGGGGAATGGGCTATCTGCCCCCCTCGGGTGCCGCGGTCGCCGCCGAATCGGACCCGGAGCTGACGGCCATGCTTGCCCGGGCAGCCGCGAGCATCGGGTTGGAGGTCAACAGACCGCCCACTCCTGAGCCCTCGCGGCTGGATGATTGGTTTCTTGGGGCAGAGCGCGGCTCACAACCGCAATCTGCTCCAGTACCGGAGGTGCATGAGGAGCTGATGAAGTCGTGGACAGCCCCTTTTATGGCCATAAAGCCGCTCGTCTCCCTCCTCCGTCCTCATTACCCTCGATGGCGGGGCAGCCAGGGGGTATGTCGACATTCCCCAGGTAGAGAAAGTGGTTGCGGTGCACCTGTGCCCGCAAAACGCCGCCACTTGGAG
>NW_015601064.1:0-442 GCF_001515605.1 Sinocyclocheilus anshuiensis | reverse complement strand
TAACACTAGTGCCATTGTTAAAGCACCGCATTCGGTGGTAATCGCTGTCGAAGTTTCCAAAGAAAGTTGCAAAAGCACTGCGATCCCCACACAGTGTCCCAAAGTAGGCCAACTGATCTGGTTCAATCAGCCTCAAGACTATTGCTTCAATAGCACACAATTGCAGTTTTATGGAGTCCTTCCCTAGTCATTTTAGTCACCACACAGTGTTACGTTTGCTCAGCTCAGCCTTTTTCTCTCATCTGTTTACTCCTCCTTTGTACAGTGGAGCCGCTGTAAACATAATATCAGGCTGCTATAGCCAGAGCCTCGGTGCCCATGTCAGACTGTGGCCAGCTTGCTTGCTGAGGGATCGAGTTCCCACTGCCAGTTCAGCACTGAATATTGTTTTCTTTGAGCCCAGGCCACTCGAGGCATTTCCAGCCCATTCAAAGTAAACAGC
>NW_015601063.1:0-442 GCF_001515605.1 Sinocyclocheilus anshuiensis | reverse complement strand
TGTGTGTGTGTGTGTATATATATATATATATATATTTATTTATTTTTTGGTCTTCATAGATTTTCTATAGAACACCTTCACTAAGTCCAAAACTAAATATATTAATCAGAAATGCTAATGAAAGCTACAATTTCTTTTGGTGGCAACAGTCTGCCTTTTGCCGATGCCAAAATATTTGTTGACCAAAATATTGGTAAAAGGTACATTTTTTTGTGTTGCATAAACATCATTTTCACAAGTACAGCACTGTATTGTCTGCATACAGAGCTTTTACAAATTTGAGGTAAGCAGTTGGTGTTTATGTTTTGTCATGATTAAAAATGTAATATTTAATTTAAAATGTAATTTTAATTGTATTAATGTAGTCCTTATTGTGTCTTGCAGGATTTGGATAGAGGGGACTTTCTGCTGACTTGCACACTGATCAGCACAGGAAATCTTC
>NW_015601062.1:0-442 GCF_001515605.1 Sinocyclocheilus anshuiensis | reverse complement strand
GTCGCTATCATGTTGCTAGCATGATTAGCAAGTGACTAGCATGATCAACATGTGACTAGCATGTTGTTAGCATGATTAACAAGTGACTTGCATGTCGTTATCATGATTAGCAAGTTACTAGCATGTCGCTATCATGTTTCTATCATGATTAGCAAGTGTCTAGCATGTTGCTAACATCATTAGCAAGTTACTAGCTTTTTTCTAGCAATATTAGCATGTGACTAGCATGTTAGCATGATTAACAAGTGACTAGTATGTCGTTGGCATGATTAGCAAGTTACTTGAATGTCGTTAGCATTATTAGCAGGTTACTAGCATGTGGCTAGCATGATTAGCAAGTGACTAACATGTCGCTAGCATGATAAACATGTGACTAGCATGTTGTTAGCATGATTACCAAGTGACTAGCATGTCGTTAGCATGATTAACAAGTTACTAGCAT
>NW_015601061.1:0-442 GCF_001515605.1 Sinocyclocheilus anshuiensis | reverse complement strand
GGAGTTTCTTCCTCAGAGACGTTCACGTACATACGGCATCGCTATGACTTACCCACAATGCCCTGCAGGTCTGAGCTCAGGCTACTCTCATCGTAAACGACTGTAATTTCTGAACTCATTTTAATCCCATGACTGTGGTCCGCAGGCGTGAACTACTGCTCTCGTGATAACGGAGGCTGCTCTCATCTCTGTCTGCCGCGGCCGGGCGGATTCTCCTGCCGCTGTCCCGACGCCAGAGACGGCTCGTGTGTCGAGCGGGACGAGAATTTCTGAGAGACACTGAGGACTGAAGACTTGTGTTCCTTCCGCTCGGATCAAGATAATCAATACAGTAGGGATGCACTAGATTCATATCGCATCTGCCAATATCAGTGTTCTTCGTCATTGTGTCAGTCTGATGCAGAGGTGTAAAGAGTACCTAAAAACCATACTTGAGTAAAAG
>NW_015601060.1:0-442 GCF_001515605.1 Sinocyclocheilus anshuiensis | reverse complement strand
TGAAGACTGGAGTAATGGCTGCTGAAAATTCAGCTTTACCATCACCGAAATAAATTATTCAACATAATATTATAATATTCAAATAGAAAAATATATGAAATATTATTACAATTTAAAATAACCGTTTTTAGTATCAGTATTTTTGATCATATAAATGCGGTCTTGGTGAGCATAAGATACTTCTTTCAAAAACTTTACAAAATCTTATTGACCCCAAACTAACAAGACAAATATTTAATTGAGCAAATTCATTAATCACCAGTTTTGACAGAAAACTCCAAATCGAAATGGTCCAGTATTTTGAAAAGGACACAGAGAATGCTTCTGGTGAACAAAACAGGAAATAAATAAAAGTCTTCAGTAAGTTACAGTTTTATGACTTCAGGATCTGCTGAAGCTGTTCAGAGACTCGGTACACAAAGGAAATGCAAACAGGCACCTA
>NW_015601059.1:0-442 GCF_001515605.1 Sinocyclocheilus anshuiensis | reverse complement strand
GTTTTGACATCGGCTTGTCAGATAGTTCGTTCCGTCATTGCTACAGTTATCACCGTCAGTCTCGGATCAATTTGGCAGATTCACTCAAATAATTTTTCACACTCGCGTTTGTCATTCCTGAAACAGTATACATGGACGGTTTGGTCCTCTTACACTTTTCTTCAAACTGTGAATGAAGTAAAAACCAAGCAAAGGGCATAACTTACAGCATAACTGTCCAAGCTTACTCGCGTGAAAACTCCTGATATAATCAATAACTAACTATACAATGAATATTTTACATCGTGTATGCTTTCTTTTTCTCTTGTTATAATAGGAAGATCTGTGAGCATGTAGATCTACGTAAACTTGCGAAAACAAAAATTAGATCAGAGCGGATTTGATGCTGCAAAACACCTTGTAAATAGAAACTTTTGGTTTTGTAATTCGAAACCAGAGCGCG
>NW_015601058.1:0-442 GCF_001515605.1 Sinocyclocheilus anshuiensis | reverse complement strand
TTTTTTTTTTTTCCTGTTTTCCAGCTGTATTTGCACGGTTTTATCATTGCTTTTGTTTTTAGGTTTAGTTACTTGCGATTTTGTTACATCTGGAGTTAATTTTCTACTCAAAATGACTCTATTCTGTATTCTGTACCAAGTATAAGTCTCTGTGTTCGGGTGAGGGCCACATTACTAATTATGTAGATATGGTATCTACATGATATTTATTGTATAGATGTTTTTAAATAACATACACTTTAAAAGCATGGTTTAAGTTAGGTGATATATTAAGTAAAATCAAAGTATATCCAAGTAAGCTTTGACTAAGTAAAAATTACTCAAACTTTTATTGGCCGAGCTAAAATTACTTATTTTCTTTGTTAAATTTACTTAGGTAAGTGGATTTTACTTAACTCTATATGTGACCCTGGACCACAAAACCAGTCTTAAGTTGCACGGG
>NW_015601057.1:0-442 GCF_001515605.1 Sinocyclocheilus anshuiensis | reverse complement strand
GTGCTATTTCATTCCACTTTTGTCACATAAACAAATATCGAATACTTGTTATCGTTTTAATAAGGAAATTTATATTGCGATAATTATCGTTATCGTTTATCGCTCAGCCCTACACGGTCTCACACATCAGTCATCATTTTGAGCCCTACAAAGTAATTTGCTGCAGTCTTTGGCAAATTCCTGAAATATAACTAACTATTCTTCCCTGTGGCCCAGCTTTAGAAAAAGCGCAGCAAGGCAAATTGTGTTGATGATGCCGAGACACAGATGTTTCTAAAGCCTGCGAGACAACAGAAACCACAGTAAGATGTCCCTCACACGCTCTCTCTCTCTCATTAGCACACTGTTGCCGCATTGCCCTCTCCTCTAGCTGCTGTTACTCATCTGCTACTGTCTGTGTTGTGTGGCAAAAGCTTAAAGGGGTCATATGATGCTGCTAAAA
>NW_015601056.1:0-442 GCF_001515605.1 Sinocyclocheilus anshuiensis | reverse complement strand
AATTCTGTTTTTTTGTGACTAGAAATTTCACATTGCACCTTCAAGTACCAAAATAAAATTATTACTCTACCCTAATAAAAAAAGACAGACAGATTCAGTTAGTGCACTATTTTGCAGCAACCTGATCTTGAGCTGTCTGTGCATTGTAAGGCATGTTCAGAACAGGTTCTACAGTGTTTCAGGTCTTTTCTATCACACATGTACTGAGAGATTTCTTTGCTCCCACCCTCCTCTGTCTCAACCCTCTCCCTGTCCTCACTTCTCCCACTCTGTTTTCTCTCTGTGCCTCGTCCCCTCTGTTCCCGTGTAGATGCGGGTGGTGAAAGCGTTCCGTAGCTCCCTTTACGACGGAATCGAGAAACCTGCGTCCAGGAATTCCATCCACAACTTCATGGCGCACCCCGAGTTTCTCATCAACGACTTCATCCACAACATCCCGCTG
>NW_015601055.1:0-442 GCF_001515605.1 Sinocyclocheilus anshuiensis | reverse complement strand
TGAAATAAAAACCAAATCTGTTTTGTTATTTAAAAGTTTTGTGGGAAAAAAAAAAGTATAGTAATCTTTCTCACAGTTTGCACTGGCAGACAAAAGAATGTAAAAAATGCTCGGATGGGTATCAGTTTTAAAAAGTGACATCCATTCTGAGTCCCACAATGTTTGATATGTAGAAATATTTCATGCAGAAGTGATTAGATAAGATGGTTCCAGCATCAGGTCGGCCTCTGATAGTAATCCTTTCATCTTTGTGCTCCTTTGCTTCTTACACACTGTGCAGAGATAACTGACACTATGCTAAGAGATTTGAAAGAGATGATGGAGTGTGCAAAATTCAAGAGATTGCAAGATTGAAAAAGTATGGCTTGTTTTTGATGACAGCGGTGGGAAACCTGAAACTACATTTATGAGGAGATGGGAAGTCAGAGTGAGGGGGAGTTGA
>NW_015601054.1:0-442 GCF_001515605.1 Sinocyclocheilus anshuiensis | reverse complement strand
AATTTAGCCTTCTCAAATCATCACGACTTGCTTAAAATAAAATCTGTAGATATAGAACACTTAAAGCAATTACAATGTTAGTTTAAACATTTAAAAGTGCACTGTTAGGCGTATATCTAAGCGTTTGTGCGGAGAGTGGAAGCTGAAGCGCGCTTATTAATGCACGGAGGCGCCAGCGCGATCACTTCATTCTGTTCGTCATAACAGTGGAAACAACTTGAAGAACGCCGTCATTTTTGCTCATACAGATAAGACTAATATTTCATTCGGCACTGTAAATGGTGCACCCTTATTTTTGTGTGCACTCACAATATCAACAAAACTCTGTGCTTTTGTAAACGACTTAAAAAAGTCGTAGTTGTTATTACGGCAAAAAAGTGTTTTTGTTCCGTTAATCATTTTTATGTGAGGTTGAAAAATAAACGGTGCTATTATCATCGGT
>NW_015601053.1:0-442 GCF_001515605.1 Sinocyclocheilus anshuiensis | reverse complement strand
TGGGGACACACTACACGACTAGCTGAAACATTCTAAGACTGACCTATTTATACACAGAAACTGACTCTGGCGTGCACTCGATGTGCATATAATACTCACATTGTTGGCGTGCATATGATACGCACATACCCCACACCCCCAAACCTAACCATTGCGTATCATGTGCACGCCAAAGTCCAATTCTGACAGAAAATCATGCCATTGAAACACTTCCATGAGATCGAAATTTCCTTATCCATTTGACACAAAACTATATAATTAAACTGTGTATATAAAATAATTTTATTTCGTGTCTTACGAATTTTTTATGTACAATTAGTTTTGAATAACTATTCGTTGTTCGTAGCTATATTAGTTATGAAGAAATTTGTCATGAAGAATAGCTTATTTGTTATGAAATTGATTTAAATATTCTTTATAACAACTTTTAAGAAAAAGTTAA
>NW_015601052.1:0-442 GCF_001515605.1 Sinocyclocheilus anshuiensis | reverse complement strand
TCATATACACCTAGGATGACTTGAGGGTGAGTAATTTGTGGGCTGATTTTCATTTTTGGGTGAACTAACCCTTTAAGGGTCCTTCAGGAAACGTTCACTGACTTTAAATTATATGATAAAAATGTATGATATAAGTCCCCTTTAACATAGTCATGCAAGACCTACAGATCCCCAGCATTATGAAACCGCAGCTTGTCTCTCACACCATCATATTCTCTATCTCTCTCGCTCTTACTCACTCTCACCTGGGGATCCCCCCACTCTCATTTCTCACCAAACACCAACTTTCTGAATGTCTCTACCACTTTTTCTCTCTTTAAAATAGACTATCTTGCTCTCGAGTCTCTTGTAAATGTCATAGTGGTTGTGGAAAAACGTATTCTTCCATCACACGTACGGCGCTGATGGACGGTCCAAGCACTCATATATCTCTCTGTTCTCT
>NW_015601051.1:0-442 GCF_001515605.1 Sinocyclocheilus anshuiensis | reverse complement strand
GTCCTCAGGGTGGTCTCTGAGTTATTGTCTGTTCGTGGAACATGGTTTGTCTTGTGCACTGCCTCATAATCTGTGCCTCAGTGCCTCGTTGAAATGGTGGGAATGTTTGTTTTTGCTCTGCGAAAAAGTCTCGTTTTTTAATGCGAGGACAGGATCTTTCTTGTGCTGATCCTGTTTCTATTGCTATGGAGATGGTATTGGTGGAAGTCACTCTCTCACCCTGATCTCAGAATGGTTTTGAGATTACCTTCACAATGGCTCTTGTTTGGGTTCATCTGGAGAGGCTGGTCTCGGATCGGCATAGGAGAGATGAGCTTTCCGCGGCCATGGAGACATATGTGACATTCTGGATTAACAAAGAGTAAACACATACAAGACATGTGTTGAACAAGAATGAGAAACGAGACCACACAGGAATTCAAAAAGCTTCGATACTATGCTA
>NW_015601050.1:0-442 GCF_001515605.1 Sinocyclocheilus anshuiensis | reverse complement strand
TTTTACAACAAGACATTTGAAGGAGGAACTGGTAATATGATGAGCTGTTTGGCTGTTGACATGTTATGTCAAGCAGTGATGCCAAAACTATTTATTTAAAATAATTATTATTTTATCAGTTTATGACCTTGTTATATATTTGTACTTATAAAATAACCCCAAAAATATATCTGTCAAAATGTAAATTCTGTCACCCCATATCAAAACAAAACATGAAATAATGAAAATAAACACAAAACTAATTAGCAGTGCTGGCTAATGTGTCTTCTTTTACCTGTATATACAGGTATTTATGAAGGTGTAACACTTTACAAAAATATTTCATTTGTTGACATTAGTTAACTACTTAAGTTAACATGATCTAACAATGATCAATAATTCTACAGCATTTATTAGTCTTAGTTAATTTTATGTTTAACATTTACTAATACATTTTTAAACT
>NW_015601049.1:0-442 GCF_001515605.1 Sinocyclocheilus anshuiensis | reverse complement strand
GACTCAGGCTCTATTTATACAGCGGCTCCAGCAGAAGCTCACGAGCGCTGACTGAAGCCAACACAATAATGAAGGCCTTTCCCAGAATCCTCACTGAGCCGGAGTGGAAAATAGAGTATTTGAGGAAGATCCGGAGACACACTGCAGTTATATATCACACACACTCACACACCAAAAACACAGCTAAACTACCTGCAGATCTGAGATGATGAGATCCTGAACTTTTACTGTAATACCTGTGTGTCACTTAAATTAAAATTAATAACAAAAACATACTGATTTCCCATGAAATTAAGCAGGTATGATGATAAAACAATAAAAAGAGCAAAAGTGTTGAGACGTGTTGAGAGATGTTTATAATTAAAAGTCATGGTGGTTAATTCAAAGTTTCCATAATGTGTAAAAAATGTTGTGGACAGACAAAAATATTAAAATATATATA
>NW_015601048.1:0-442 GCF_001515605.1 Sinocyclocheilus anshuiensis | reverse complement strand
TGCTAACGCAATGCTCTACCACTGAGCCACAGGAGCACATATATAAAGCTTTTTAGTAATTAACCACAGTACACTGATCTCCATATGCAAATTACCTTCAGATATTGTGTTTATAAACTTTACTATACTATGTCTCAGTCATAAATGACATTTTCATGGTTCACCAGCAGCCTTATAAAGTGACCATGTTATGCATGCTGGCCCTGATCCCTTATACAGAGCACTTGATGTAGGTCTTATGTTTACGCACACACACACAGTTATAATCAGATTTAACAGTATTTTTTTTTGCATAGTTAACAACTATCAGCCTATGTCATGCCACCAATGTGTCCATCGCAAGGGCGTTGAAATAGTTGAAACAGTTAGATCCAATCTGATTTGCTAGCTACCACGCAACTTTAGGGCCTTTCGCACCGCGGGAACCTTTTCATAGTACCAG
>NW_015601047.1:0-437 GCF_001515605.1 Sinocyclocheilus anshuiensis | reverse complement strand
TGCTCTCTCTTTCTCTCTGTGTGTGTGTGTGTGTGTGTGTGTGTGCGTGTGTGCAGGTGTTGTGTTGGCCTCTTTGAAGTGCACAAAGTTTTCAGATATTAGCTGACGTCAGTCAATACCATCATCATCCAGACATGTGGGAATATTCCTTCAAATAATCGTTTTTTTTATTGACAGGATGATATTAGGAAAGAAATATTTAAAATTATGAATAATAATATTACTAAGATTTTTACAATCTCCGAAGAACATGCAGACATGTTATTTCAAACTCACCAGCATGATGCTAGAGTGTTATGGGTGGTTGCCGGGCATTGCTATGTGGTTGCTATGGCTTTCTGGTGTTGTAATTGTAGTTGTTATGGTTTTCTTGTGTTTTTGTTATGCAGTTGGTATGGTTCCTCTTCAGGAACTCGAGCTGCGTCGAAAACGCTAGG
>NW_015601046.1:0-442 GCF_001515605.1 Sinocyclocheilus anshuiensis | reverse complement strand
TAAAATCTGACTTGTCTTAGCTCCTGATCCCATTCCCTCCCTCTCTCACCCTCTGCTTCTTCATCTCTCTTGAGTTTCCTGCAAAGGAGCTTTCATCCTGACAGCGATTTGCAGACAAAGCGACCTAAGTCATTAAATTTTCAATTGGCAGCATCATGAGTGACAGTGACCACTGGCGTTCCAAGTTCAGAAGAGTTAAACTCTTGCAAACAGGCAGCAGTGTGATGCGCCGACTATCAACGGGAGCACAGAAGAATCTGCCAACCAGTGACCAACAGTAGAGACTCGCCAACCTGCAGCATTTGAATCGCTAACAGTGTGAATGGAGCTGAAGTGTAAAGGCAAAAGCTCATAAATAATGTTGCATATTTGTACAAGCTCGCAGATATGACCCAGGACAGTGCATTTAAGCGGGTTGCAACTCTCTTGCACTAACTGGCCT
>NW_015601045.1:0-442 GCF_001515605.1 Sinocyclocheilus anshuiensis | reverse complement strand
CCTGGAAAAGTCAGATTTTCATGATATGTCACCTTTAAGGAAACACATCCATCATAAAGATGTTTTAACTTCATACCATTGCTTTTGGCTAGAATACGAGTTCTCTATCCATAATATTACTTCCTCCAGAGAAAAAGTCATCCCGTCTGAACCAGGAGAGAAATATGCACCGATCAAGCATTGTTTACATGCAAAAACAGTCCGAAACACTTCTAAAGAAATATGTGGGTAGATTTTCATGTTAAGATGACAACAGGGGATGGACTTTTTCACTGGAGGAGGCCTTATTATGGATTATATGTTAGCCAGAAGAAACGGTTTAAAGTAAAAAATGTCTTCATGGATTGGAAAAGCACAGCTTTTTACTTCACAAGACATTAACTGATGGACTGGAGTGGAGCGGATTACTTGTGGATTATTGTGATGTTTTTATCAGCTGTTT
>NW_015601044.1:0-442 GCF_001515605.1 Sinocyclocheilus anshuiensis | reverse complement strand
GGTGGGTCTTGCAGTAATGGTGTGGGCGTGTCTTACAGTAATAATGTGGGCATGTCTTGCATTAATAGTGTGGGCGGGTCTTACAGTAATAGTGTGGGCAGGTCTTACAGTAATAGTGTGTCTTGCATTAATAATGTGTTTTTGATTTACACAAGTAAACAATCAGTAACTCAAAGCAAATTACAAGCAGTAATAATGTGGGTGGGTCTTGCATTAAACAGTAATAGTGTGGGTGAGTCATGCAGTAATAGTGTGGGCAGGTCTTGCATTAATAATGTGGGTGGCTCCTACAGTAATGATGTAGGCGTGTCTTACAGTAATAATGTGAGCGTGTCTTACAGTAATGGTACAGTAATAGTGTGGGTAGGTATTGCATTAATAATATGGGCGGGTCTTTCAGTAATAGTGTGTCTTGCATTAATAATGTGGGTGAGTCATACAG
>NW_015601042.1:0-442 GCF_001515605.1 Sinocyclocheilus anshuiensis | reverse complement strand
CAAGGCTGGTTCTTTGAAATGGTGCGGCCAAACCTTGGATTTGGGGATGAAGACACTGAAAATGAAAGAGAAGAGGATAGAGGTACAGAAGTGGAAAGGACAGCAGCAATGTTTAGATCCCCACCAAGAGGTGAGTTCCTGTCTATTTCATTCTCTTTTACCTTTGGTTTGGTGGTACCATTGCAGAATGTCTCCTTAGGTCATGTAAAGTGCATTGTGATCATGTGAAGTTCCTTTTCACAATTTCCCACTTTCTCCATTTTAACAGAGTTACGAGTGTTGTTAGTAGGCTGGCGTGGAGCAGGAAAGAGCTCTGCAGGAAATCTTCTACTGGGCTGTCGTGTGTTTGAATCAGGACGCCCCACTGAGGTGTCTGTCCGTCATCAAGCATTGGTTGCTGGTCGGCACCTCACGGTTGTCGACACACCAGGCTGGGATTGGT
>NW_015601041.1:0-442 GCF_001515605.1 Sinocyclocheilus anshuiensis | reverse complement strand
GGGCGGGGCGGGGCGGAGGAGTCGCGTGCCGTGTGCAGAGCGCGTGTTGCGCAGCTCAGAGGAACATAAACAGCTACAGTCACGTCGTCGAGGTGAGTTCCCTTCAAGGACGAAAACACGACATTTACTCGACGCACACGGTCTCGGAGAGCGTCTCTGCTGTCTCGAGATGCCAGAGCTGTGTTTGTAAGGCGAGTGTGTCCAGAAAGGCACAGAAGTGAGGTTTTCTTACGGCGCACTTTGGCCTGCGACACGATCATAACTGACGTTAGCGCCAGCGGTTATACGCGCTCATAGCTGGAGGATAGCTATAACGCCGTCGCGGGACTGCATGGGTGATGGACAGGCCAGACCTCAGCCCTGAGGAGCTCTTCATGTCTCCAGCTCTTCATCTTAGTCTATGGGAAGCCAAACAACCCAAATGTGGGACGAAACAGCGCGG
>NW_015601040.1:0-442 GCF_001515605.1 Sinocyclocheilus anshuiensis | reverse complement strand
TGCTGGTCTGGCATGTATACTACATCGTTTTGTGACGGTTTCGTGGTTTCGTGTGGATGCAGATATTTCTTGAGATGAGGTGAAAAAAAAGATCGAATAGGGAAAGCTCTGGCTTCGTGTGGACATAGCCTTAGACTAGTATTTGGAGACTTTATTTTGAATTTGAAGTTTATTTTTGTTACCTAATTGAATTTTTATTCTTGTTTTAAGCATACGTCTGACCACATTTCTTTTATAATTACGCTTAAAAAAATGCCAGTGGTGTAAGAAAAAAATATACATAAATATGCATATATACGTTTGGGGTTTTCTGTTTTTAGATACTTAAAATGTAATTTGCACCTTTGACATGATCCTTCAGAAATCATTCAAATATGCTGATTTAGAGCTCAAGAAACATTAGCCTACTTAACAATATTGAAAACGGTTGAGATGCTAACAA
>NW_015601039.1:0-442 GCF_001515605.1 Sinocyclocheilus anshuiensis | reverse complement strand
CCATGAGGGCAAAGGCCTGAAACTCTACGTCTACAACACAGACACGGACAACTGCAGAGAAGTGGTCATCACGGCCAACGGTTCCTGGGGTGGAGAGGGCAGGTGTGTGAGAAACTCTCTCGCTTTCTCTGCTTCCTGTCTCTGTGCGCATGTCTGACATGATTATTCTTCTTCGTTCACAGTCTTGGCTGTGGTATCGGCTACGGTTACCTGCACAGAATCCCTACTCGGCCCTTCGAAGAGGGCAAGAAAATCAGCTTCCCCGGACACACCCCCAGTGAGCCCGCCAGCCCGCTGAAGGACGGCTTCACAGAGGTTAGCGTGAGTTTCACATGCTATATTCTGGTAGATTTGGTCAGACGTTTGACTTCCGTGATGTTTTGTTTAGGTTCAGCTATCTGCAGTAACTCCGCCCCCTGTGTCGCAGCCTGTTCCCACAGGG
>NW_015601038.1:0-442 GCF_001515605.1 Sinocyclocheilus anshuiensis | reverse complement strand
AGACCTCTCTCCTACCCCTGCTGAACAGGTGCACTGATTCTGCGTTGAGATAAATGCTGCCAAAACACTCAAATGATTCCTGCGCATGCCAGTTAAGCCATGTATCAGCAGATGATAGTACCTAATCACAGTCCATGTTAACTCTGAAGTCTTAAAAATGACGTTTTAGGATAATCTCTCAGTTGTTTAATAATTCTTGCTCATGATTATTTCTTTCTTTCGCAGGCTTCTATTTTGTCCTTGGTCACTAAGATTAACAACGTCATTGACAACCTCATCGTGGCACCTGGAAACTTTGAAGTGGTGAGAAGACATTTCAATAAGTTAATTTTCTTTCTCAATATTTTTGTAATACTAAATGTTTTTAATACTATACTTAACCAATGTTTAACAATTCCCAGCAAATTGAGGAAGTAAGGCAAGTGGGCTCGTATAAAAAGGG
>NW_015601037.1:0-442 GCF_001515605.1 Sinocyclocheilus anshuiensis | reverse complement strand
TTAACTTGTTCCAAACCTGTATGAGTGTCTTTCTTCTTTTGAGCACAAAAAAGATATTTTGAAGAATGTTAGTATTTACTTTTATAGTATGGAAAAAAAACATTGACTTCAATAATGTGGGAAAAAAAATGCTATGGAAGTTGATGGCTTGATTGCTTAAAGTTCATTGACATCTTTAATACCTGTGTAAATTAAGTATAACATAAAATTGCAGAGCAGCAGCACTAGTTGCAGTAGAGATTAATTGCTTTACCCCTCTTGATCCACCAGCTCTTCCGTGTCCGTCTGCCATGAGGCAGGCGTTCCAGTTTGGCTGCTGAAAGCTTGCCTCGCTGAACCGCGGGGTCAGCGCACCTCCAGCGCTACTCCAGCTTGTGCTTCATCCTCTACCGCACCAGGGGCACCTGGCACCCCTCCCTACCATGGCAGGCCAGATCAATGG
>NW_015601036.1:0-442 GCF_001515605.1 Sinocyclocheilus anshuiensis | reverse complement strand
TCTCGAACAGTGTAATACGAGGATAAGAAAACCCCATAAACCCCAGAGACAAAAACATTAGAGAGGCTGGGATTGCCTCTGTCTGCGGACACGCTGCCCCCAGCGCACCGCCAGGCTTTAAACGCCATTCGGTCAGGCTTCAAAGCATAGATATGCCATGACATCAGTGCAGCCAGATTCGGCTGCTGAACAAGGTGCATTCTGGGGTATTTGGCCATGAATAGCCAGCAGCTGAGATGATGTCTTCTGAGCGCTGGACTGAGAGAAACTGAATGACAGACAGGGGCAGACTGACCGTAAGCAATAACACACAACCCTCACTTTCAGCCCTTCACTTGAAAAGAATGTTCTGGGTTCAATATAATTTGTGCTGTATTTATGACATGCTGTTGATTACCACAGAAAAAAATAATTAGATCATCAGTTTGCAAAAATATGTTGC
>NW_015601035.1:0-442 GCF_001515605.1 Sinocyclocheilus anshuiensis | reverse complement strand
TTGTGCATGCCCCCTCACTCTGTGGCCGACCCCGTGACCCCGTTACCATTTCTGTGTGAACATGTAGTCTGAAATGTAATGCTGATGTTGTACTCGTTCAGGTTGGCCCGGTGTCATTTCGGCAAGGAGAGCTGTATGGAGCTGCTCTCCGCTCTCAAGAATATCTCACATCGTCTAAGAGAGCTCGACCTCAGCGGCAATGACCTGCAGGACTCTGGACTCCATAAGCTCCTAGATGGGATGGAAAACACAGAGAGAAAACTTGAGGTTCTGAGGAAAGTATTGATGAAATTTAGCATTAACTAGCTGTACCAGATGACTGATAAATGACCGTTTTGAAATGTTTTTGCGCAGGTTGAGCTGGTGTAACCTCACTGCGAAGAGTTGTGAGCACCTCTCCTTGATCCTCAGCTCAGATTCGCCCCTGAGAGAGCTGGATCTG
>NW_015601034.1:0-442 GCF_001515605.1 Sinocyclocheilus anshuiensis | reverse complement strand
ATCTCTCGTTGCCTGATATTTATCAGAAACTAAGAAATTACACATAATGACGGTTATTTATTTTGGGGACAAAAACTATTCCCATTTATAATTTGCTCATACTATTATATGGTTAAATATAGGATCACGCTGTCAACGAATCCAACTTCAGTAATACTATGACAATTCACCCCACATTTGACATGCAGCCACAGTAACGTTAACTCTCATTTGTCAAATGTAATTACATAATATTATACAAATATTATACATATAAGGAAAAGTTTTAGTTAGAGGCTTGTTAGCTTCTCAGCTGTAGCTGAATGAAATGACAGCCTTCTGTCATACAAAAATAGATAGCGTTGTTTATAGCCTTTTCTAGAAAGTCTTGTTTTCATATAATATCATAAAAAAAACTTTTTTTCACTGCACCAGATTTTACTGACTTGATAGAGACAAAATG
>NW_015601033.1:0-439 GCF_001515605.1 Sinocyclocheilus anshuiensis | reverse complement strand
GTGTGTGTGTGTGTGTGTGTGTGTGTAGATGGCTCTTTCAGGTGTGTTGGACATAATGTGTGATCCACAGAGTGGCTGAATGATCGGTTGGAGTGTTGAGTCTGAATTGGTTCTGATAGTGAGTGGGCAGTGATTGCCTTCATGCCATGTTCAGTGAGAGATCCGATCCAACAGCTGAATCTGAACACCTGACAGGAGTGGGATTGTGTTTCTCTACAGGCCATGAAGAGTTTTGTGTGTCTGTGTGTGTGTGTGTTTGTGTGTGTGTAGGCTGGTACTTTACGATTTGAAGTCTAGTAGTAAAAGCGTCTTGGGGAAGACAACAAATACTCATGCATCATGGGTTTCAAGATGGTGAGTCAATACACATATACGCAAACACACGGGGTGCCTCCAAGGCCCTACATGTCCTCTCTGAAACGTGTCAAAGTTACAAAGA
>NW_015601032.1:0-442 GCF_001515605.1 Sinocyclocheilus anshuiensis | reverse complement strand
CTGGCGTCTAACAGCCTCATCCATCACGGCCCGCAAGTAGTCAATCCCTCTAGTATCTGTAAATGTTTTTAGATATTAGCCAATTTATATGCTCCCAGATTCATCATGGAAAATCAGCTTTAGCAGGGGCGCATTATCAGCCAGCGCCTCTCGCGCGCATCATGAAGTTTGATGTACGACGGCGTTCGCGAGGAGGAGGGGGCGTCTAGATTATAACCATAAGAAGAAGGATTTTTAATTAATAAACAAACTCCGGAGCTCATCAGCGTCAGGGGCGATAACGAGTGTCATCCGTTATTTTTTTATGACGATCGACCCTCGGCAAGCGCTGCCTTCTAATGAGCTTCTGTCTGCTTTTTCGGCGTCTGATAATGGCGAGCCGAGGTTGCATTGCTTTCCCCATTCGTCATTTCATCAGAGGTTGTTAAAGGGGGCTGTGTTT
>NW_015601031.1:0-442 GCF_001515605.1 Sinocyclocheilus anshuiensis | reverse complement strand
CTTTTAGACATGATTTAAAGGAAAGTCATTTGCAAAATGTGTCTAACGTGAATTAATACCTTACCTTACCAAAAAAAATATGTGCATGGAAAAAAAAAACGCTTTGAACAATGCAATATCATAACAAAGGACGTTCATGCTTTCAAGATTGCCACAAGCTCAGATCATCTTTGATAAGTGGCTCCACTCAAAAGCAAATGTGGTTTTGTTCAGCGACGCTGTTTTTCCTAATACTCAAAGCTTCTTTATTAGATTTATCATCGAGCCTCTATTCTTCACGCACTTTGACGCATTCGACATGTGACCTCAGACGGATTCATAAGGTTCATCCGCTGGTAGCTGAAAATTGTAAATGCTTGGCTTTCTTTTTCGTTTCTCCCAGAGAGCCCCAGTGGCTGGATGATCCTTCAGTTCTGGCTCAGAAGTGACAAGGTGGAGGAAT
>NW_015601030.1:0-429 GCF_001515605.1 Sinocyclocheilus anshuiensis | reverse complement strand
CGTGTGTGTGTGTGTGTGTGTGTGTGTGTGTGTGATGGTAACCTGAGTTGACGCTGCGCACAGATCGGGGTCGAGGGACGGGTCGAGGTCGTGTGTGTGTCCCGCTGGATGTTCTGAATAAAGGTAACGGGACGCTGATGCCCAGAGCTTTACTGTGATCGTCCTCTGCTGCCATACTCTCCTCTGAACTACTGCGCTGCTTCGGCTGAACACAAACACACACGTTTTATATAGAAAACATTATGTATGTACAGTCAAACCAACATTTAGTTGAAAGCTGTTTCAACTGAAAGAAACTTGCACTGATTGATCTTAAGATTTAACATAAAATAAATTTTCTGTTACAATATACACAACTATTCAAAAGTTTGGGGTCAGTAATTGTTTTCTTTCTTTTTTGAAAGAAATTAATACTTTTATTCAGCAAGG
>NW_015601029.1:0-442 GCF_001515605.1 Sinocyclocheilus anshuiensis | reverse complement strand
CTTACTATAATTCTTAATAAAACATCCCTGTATTTTCCCTGTAGTACGGTATGGAAATCAAATAAGACTTCTATTAGATTTTAATTCAGTTAACTTTAGTTAATTTAATTTTGCCATTAAATATTTTTTCTGGTGTTTTCTTCCTTAACAGGTATCCATGGGGGCAAGAAGCCTATGATAAAGCAAAGAGTGAAGACAAGCCCATTTTTCTTTCAGGTAACATATTGGTATACTTGAAAACATGTTGCATACATGTTTTATTAGTGTTTTTTAATGCATAAGCCTAAATATTACAGTTTTACTGCTTATTATTGCTTGCAGTGGGTTATTCCACCTGTCACTGGTGTCACGTGATGGAGAGGGAATCGTTTGAAGACGAGGAGATTGGAAAAATCCTCAGCAAGAACTTTGTCTGTATAAAGGTGGACAGAGAGGAGAGGCC
>NW_015601028.1:0-442 GCF_001515605.1 Sinocyclocheilus anshuiensis | reverse complement strand
ACATTGTGCTCATCTCAATATAGAAACAAACGCTCTCTGTATTTGTGGCGGTAGAAAATCGATTTCGTCAGCCGAACGCGATGCCGAGCGTCTCCCTGACTGACGATATGCGCACTGCAAAGTCCACTTCAGGATTTGTCTGTTTTGCAAATGTGCGTACATTTTTATGCTCTCTGGCTGATTCTTGGGGGATGGCAAGTTAGTTTTTATACATTTTGCATCATAGCCACAGACGTCTGTGTTACTGTACAAAGCATGTGACGTGCTGGCTTCGATTCATTGTTATAATATGCCCCTCTAATGGCTATTTTTAGACTCCACATGATAGTTAAAATTACAGATAATTATGATTAGGCATTGAAAAGAGCACTGATCAAACACAGCAATATCATTACAGTAATAACGGTTATTTTTCCAAAACAGCCAATCAGTGATAACGACT
>NW_015601027.1:0-442 GCF_001515605.1 Sinocyclocheilus anshuiensis | reverse complement strand
CATTTCATTTTATGTATTAAACATTTTTATTTCATCCGCTGCTAATATAACACGTGTCTCCCCACAGATCTACACGCGCTCCGTTATCGACCCTCTTCCTCCTCCGCTCTCCACCAAAGACGCCGCTACGTCGCCCATCACTAACACGGCCGCTGACGGCGGCAGTCCCACCCTGACACCCTCCACCACCTCCGCCACCGCCAGCACCACCAGCACCCCGACACCCTCCACTCCACAAAACACCGACAAAACACGCAAGAAGAAGATGACCGACGAGGAGATACTTGAGAAACTGCGTAAGTGTCCACACCTCAAACCTTCAAGGGTCAGAAGTCATCTTTGTGTTTGTAGAGCCCGTTGTGAGTGATATACAGTACAGTACAAAATTTGGGTTTTGAGAAATTAATACTTTTATTTAGCATGGATGCATTAAATTGATCAA
>NW_015601026.1:0-442 GCF_001515605.1 Sinocyclocheilus anshuiensis | reverse complement strand
TTCAGGCGCATTGTTGGCGCATTGCTATTTTGAGGCAACTGAAAATGATTGCACCATTGACCAACTAAAACCTGCTCTAAAGTCTATGGCACAGTTTTTTTTTTAAAAGAGTACCTTAGTAATATGCGCCTATAGACGGGTGCACAACGGATCACACTGGATTAAATTCTATGACTTACCCCAAAAAATGACAATGTTTTGTACTTCTTCAAGTTTTTTTTCCCCCAACTTGTTACACATTTGGTGTTGCCAATCAAAAATGACCATCCTACAAAAATTGCTTATAAATTTTTCGTTTTGCTATATTATTACCAAATATTGGAGCTTATGCACCTCAGTTTTTGAGTGAACAAAAGTATTATTTGTGGATGTTTTAGGCAATCAAGATCTGTCAGTTCCAAAACGAAATACACAACCTGTGATAACTGAAGAAATACAAGCT
>NW_015601025.1:0-442 GCF_001515605.1 Sinocyclocheilus anshuiensis | reverse complement strand
GCCAAAGACAGGCAGGTCTTCACGTGGCTGTAAACGCATTCACAATTAGAGGTTTATTTGGGATCTGGAGCCCAATCTAATATTCTATGGACTGGGGCGGACCTCTGAGGAGCAAAGCCAAGGACCAAGGACCTGTGTGATCCAGATATCTTCTGGCTGTTATAGAGAACAATGATTTAAAAAAAAGTATTGGGAGTTTATCCTAGAATTTGGACATTGCATGTGGATGTTTTGACATTCCTGTTAAGGATGTTCAGATTTTTGGAAAGTGGATGTGCATTTTGGCTGTAGTGCGCAAACATTTGATGTAAACAACTTTGTTTTTCTCGAATTTTAAGTTGTCATCGGTTTATGTTGAGTTAGTTGTTTTGGTTTGACTGCATAAGCCATCATGACACTGGCAGCAAGACTTGATGACCTGGAAACAACTCTGGAGCACATG
>NW_015601024.1:0-442 GCF_001515605.1 Sinocyclocheilus anshuiensis | reverse complement strand
TTTAGCAATAGATGCCTGTTGACATACATAGAATGCTGTCTGTCAATTATGTAACATATAAGAATAAAGTGACTAGGCTAATTTCTAAACATCCTATTGTGACTTAGGCCACTTAAAAACTGAATAAAACTTCTCTTTAATAACATAGTGCAAACTCAACTTAAATCAGTGTTAGCTAAATTAAACAAATGGCAGGTAAGTCAAACACTGATGAGGCATGGCCATCTCCTCACTTCTCCAGATTATCCCCTGTGGGTAGGTGGTCTGGATCTGGCCTATTACTTAACATCCCACTTGTCAATGCTGCAGGGGAATATAAACTTCTGCTCCCTTCTGGCTGTACCACCAAGTTTTTTGGGTGTGGGTAGTTTCTTGAGCACATCATCTTTAGGGATAACTCCTTCATCATTTTCTTTAAATGTAAAGATGGACTTTCCATCCA
>NW_015601023.1:0-442 GCF_001515605.1 Sinocyclocheilus anshuiensis | reverse complement strand
TTGAGGTATGAAAGTTATTTTTTGGATGTACAGTATTTTTTTTCCTTCTGCTGTCTAAAGTTTAGATGACTGCGAATTTAAACTTACATTTTATCTCTAGGTTATTGATAAAAATGTAACATGAACAACTTATATATATAACCACCCTAATATAGGCGTGGCTAGCTAGTAGACGAGATTTTATCATGGCTGCAACATTGGGGGCAATTGTGAGCCACATGGCCCAGTGTAGGCACCTTGTTTGTTTGTGTTGACATTCTTTTCTGTTAGAAAATTAACATATTGAAATGCAAAACTACATTTAAAAATTATTAGTGTTAAACATTAAACAATGTGTTGCTTTTAAATCTATCTCCACATGATGTCATTGAGTTGACATGTCAATATGTCTATCTTGTATCATTTCATTAAAGTTTGGTTAAAGACTGTTCTTGACTCATCA
>NW_015601022.1:0-442 GCF_001515605.1 Sinocyclocheilus anshuiensis | reverse complement strand
TAGAATGATTTCTGAAGGATCATGTAACACTGAAGATTGGAGTAATGATGCTGAAAATTAAACTACATTTGAAAATAAATTCAAATAGAAAACAGATATTTTAAGTTGTAATATTATTTTACAATATCACTTTTTTTTTAATTAAATAAATGTAGACTCCAGCCCAAACATTTCAACAGTGGTGTATTCCTGAATGTTTCGTATTCAACAACTCCAATGCTATAATCACGTTCTATAGCACGCTGTTCATTACAGACAACAATTCTGATCCATCCCTCAGTCTGTAAGAATAAATGGAAAAGAATTTTAGGGCTCTATAAAATACATTTATTTTTTCCTCACATTCCATTTTATATTTACCAGATTCCATTTTAATAGTTTAATTTTTTTAACAATCAAAAAGTAAGTGTAATTAATTTAATTAATAAGAATAACTTCATTT
>NW_015601021.1:0-442 GCF_001515605.1 Sinocyclocheilus anshuiensis | reverse complement strand
AGCCAATGGCGATTCAATTGCCAAGGTGTTCGTAGAGGGCTGCAAATGCTAACCAGTTTGGCCATATAAAAAGAATTGACTCGAAAGAGTGATTCTTTCATCCAGACTTCATCGCGAATCCATTTAAAACGTTCTGCTAGCCAGTTTGCACAATTCATTGAAAAGGACCGATCCAAAAAGCAAAACCTACAAATGTGTCCTACTGTCTGTCAGTGATAAAGAAGGTTTTTATTTAAACCTAAATACTTTCAAAACCGTAATAGAATACGACAGTATTTAAAGCATCTGTGACTAATCAGATTTTTAAAGCTTTGTTTTATTAATTTTCATAAAGATAGATTCAAAAGTGGAAGATCCATGGTGTGATATTGATTTGCTGCTCAACTGTGAAGATATGTTTATGTTAAAGGGGTCATATGATGCTGCTAAAAAGAACATTATT
>NW_015601020.1:0-442 GCF_001515605.1 Sinocyclocheilus anshuiensis | reverse complement strand
GCATGCATATTACTAGCATATTGGCTGTTTATTAATACTTATAAATAGAGATGCACCAATTGCAATTTTCTTGGCCGATTCCGATTTCCGTTTTTTTTTATGTAAGTGTGACCTGCCGATTCCGATTTTCTTTCTAAAAACTATAATTGACAGCTTATACAAACAAAAATCTATACTTTTTTTAATGCAAAAAAATTATTTACATAATAAAAAAATATTAAACATTACAATCCCCCGATCTGGACAAAAACAACTAATAAAATAAAGTGCTCTGTGACTAGAAAAGAGGCAGAAATAACAAATAACTGAAAAGGAGTTGCTGTAGGCTATATAACAAAACGGATGTCATTTCCCACTGTTTCTTAAATTGACATTTTTCACTAACCTTATTAAATGCCATCTTTCATTTCAAATTCTTACATTGTTTCAATTAACTCAGTTA
>NW_015601019.1:0-442 GCF_001515605.1 Sinocyclocheilus anshuiensis | reverse complement strand
TTTTTTTTTCAGTCTGTGTTTCTAAAGCTATTCCTCGCCCATTGGTTACACCTGTTCACTCTAATTAGCACTGCTTGATGCCCATGTTGCCGAGGTAGGTCTTCAGTGCCACCTACCCTCCCTCCCCACACACAGAGAGAGAAAAGGAAACATAATCAAACACTCACTGTAGAGTTTATTTTCTGTCATGGCCCAAAAGTAGTAATTTATCGTCAGCCCAGTTTGGAAGTGACTAAACCGAGAATGTGGAGATGGAGAACGGATGGTAACAAAGTTGGTAAGATTGTGGCCCCATGCCGATCATTCTCTGCCTAAAATACAGCAGTAATGAGATGGGTCATAAAATGCTCCTCGCTTCCATTATGAGCGATGAGATGCATTAAAGCTGACAGGGTATTATTACCTGCCAGTAATTAGGTTTTGTCATGGATTGAATTATTTC
>NW_015601018.1:0-442 GCF_001515605.1 Sinocyclocheilus anshuiensis | reverse complement strand
GAGACCTTGCATGTACTGGGCATTATGAGAGAATCTCCGCTTTGAGGGAGAAATGTAACTTACAAGGACATAATATCACTTAAACTGAGAAAGACTGAGAAGAAATTTAGGTCTCTCCTCTCAAATAAAGGAATATAAATGATGTGATTTTGCAGTTTCTCAGTGTGTATCAGAGAGGTTTTTTATAATCATAGTTTAAAGCTGAAGTGGGTAATTTCTGCACCATTAAAACAAAACAAAATTGGAAAATGTATTATTATTATTATTTATATAGTTTTATTTATTTTTGGAGAGCTTTTAAAACATTAAATGGACTTGAGGACATTTTTACATGGCATGTATGGCTCCGGTGTAGAGACCAATAATCAATCAGTTTGATTTTTTTTTTTTTAAATAAAGATTTATTTATTTATTTATATATTTTTAGCCTAATGACTGTATA
>NW_015601017.1:0-442 GCF_001515605.1 Sinocyclocheilus anshuiensis | reverse complement strand
TACGAGTCCGACTCTCTAACCATTAGGCCACGACTTCCCCCATAACACACACATATATATAGAGAGAGAGAGCACGAGAAAGAGAGAGAGAGAGAGGTTCATTTTACTTCTTTCTTAATGGCTTCTGTTTGTCTATTTAAAGAAGCTGTTCTATTTGGTGAATGCCCTGAGGTTGTGAATGGTGGCACATTTTTCAATGCTTGTATTTAATTAATGTTTTACTTCATTCAAAGGTGTTGTCGGCTTGACCTTCGTGATCAATAAGTTCCGTATCATCAAACTCACCTCTAAGGACCAGTTTATCATAGCTTACGGAGGACTGAGAGGAGCCATCGCCTTCTCCCTGGTCTACCTGCTGAAGACTGAACACTTCCCCATGAGAAACATGTTCCTCACTGCCATCATCACTGTCATCTTCTTCACGGTGTTTGTGCAGGTCAGT
>NW_015601016.1:0-442 GCF_001515605.1 Sinocyclocheilus anshuiensis | reverse complement strand
CTCCAAATCAGTCAATATGCACTGTGATTATGTCTTTGACTGTAACGACAGCCGTTTTTGATTGTTTTCTCTTACTTTTCTCGAGTGGCTAGACGGATCATCTTCTGGTTTCCATAAATGAGCTTTAACAACAGAGCGTTTACTGTTCAGGATTGACAGAAATCAACACTGAATAAGGCAAGATCGAATGAAACACATCTTCATTTATTTAGAAAAGGCTGTAAGGTAATGTCACAAGTTCCGCATATGACCTGCACTGATTTTAATTTATACAGAGGCTGTTGTTTTATTTTTTATTTATTTATTAACAGTTTCAACATTTATGGTACTAATACTAATGATGTACAATCAGTACAACATTGGTAGTTCCTTTTTTCCTTCCATTTATTAATTAATTAATGAGCACTGATATTAAAAGCAATCTGTTTCTTATATATTGAGT
>NW_015601015.1:0-442 GCF_001515605.1 Sinocyclocheilus anshuiensis | reverse complement strand
CACCAACGAGAGTGACCTCATGTATGATAATGTGGTGCGGCAGCTGCTGGCAGCGTTGGCTCAATCCAACCACGACGCCACTCCAACTGTGAGAGACTCTGGGATCCAGACTGTTGACCCCAGTATGGACCCTTCAGTGCTCGGTGTGGGAGAATTGGGAGGAGAGCCCTCAGTAATCAAAAGACCGCGCAAGAAGATCAAGTGGATCCCCACATCTAACCCTCTGCCACAGCCTTTTAAGGTAAGACGTTCTTGTTCATATTTAGTTGATGAATAGCTTACTTGTTGTTTGTGAAATGTACCTCATAGTTCTTTGCTTTTATACAGGAACCCTTGACTCTAACCAGACTGGAAAACAGCATAAAAGCAGAGAAACCTAAACCAGTCCGAAGGAAGTATGTAGCAGATAGCATTATTGCTCCACTTCTGGACAGCAAGAGCA
>NW_015601014.1:0-442 GCF_001515605.1 Sinocyclocheilus anshuiensis | reverse complement strand
CTTGTGATATTCTCAGCATGGTCACTAAGGATTTTGTTTTTTAATCAAAAATCTTCCTTAAAGATAATTTTGGTAATTTTAAGAGAGGTTATGCAAGACTCTAACCTGTGTGGATATAGCTAGACCCTGAAAGTATATGAGAAGCAGTAATCAATCAGTCAATTAAATCAATCAATCAATCAATCAATCAATCAATAAAAGATGGCATAGATGACTGGACACATTTGCGCACCGGGGTAAGAGGTGCTTATGATTGGATTCTCCTATAAACCACTAGATGGCACAAACAATCACTGCAACACTTTCATAAACATTCGTGTTTCATTATGCCTGTGGACATCTGGCTGATCCTTGATAGGCTTAAAGACGCCATTTTTTTTAATGGAAGGCAGCCAGGGCCAAAAGTTTTTAAACAGAATGCATTAAATTTGACTGTGTCAAC
>NW_015601013.1:0-442 GCF_001515605.1 Sinocyclocheilus anshuiensis | reverse complement strand
ATTCATTCATTCATTCACTCATTCACTCATTCATTCATTTATTTATTGCATTCTTTACATTCATAGGGAACAGATACATTGTAGTGATTTTGACAATGGGACAGCTCTGTATTGTCCAGTTCCCTGTAGTGCATTTACTACTGAACAAGAGAGCAGAGTGAGACAGAAACAGCAGAACTTCTAGAACAATACATGCTGGTTTGTGTTTTCTCCTCTTCTAATACACAGAAACATGGTGTCCTGATCAGCCGCACAATAAAGCAACACACCACTTTTATTGGTTGCTTTGCTTCTATTTGTATTTCATCAGCCTTGTTCACACTGGAATCTAATTTTCCCCAAACCCCAGTTTGCATAGTTGTGTTTTAAGCATTAATATATTTGGATTGGCTGATTGTGGTATTTCACTTTCAGAGAGGACAGACAAATCATTTGATGCTCA
>NW_015601012.1:0-442 GCF_001515605.1 Sinocyclocheilus anshuiensis | reverse complement strand
GACAGATAGACAGACAGACTGACTGACTGACTCACAGACAGACAGACAGATAGCCCATCTAACCTCTACACTACCTAATTGGTCATTCATATCACCTGTCAGGCTGACAGAGTTTCAGACAGCTTGTGAAAAAGTTGATTTAGAGTTTTAAGAACATTCCTTTGGCTCATCAGTCTGTGTCGGTGAGGGTGACCCTAAACCCAGCGTGAACTCTGACTCCTCACCCGAACCCGCTCTGAGCAGTGTGACCGTCCGTCCGTCCGGCAGAGAGGACTCACACTCATCCGTCTGACCATCTGTCTGTTTCTGCGCTGCGCTCCTGTGTCTGCAGCTCTGTCTCTTCTCAAAGGCTGACTCTCATCCATCAGCCTGAGGATTCCTTCTCGTTCTGACCCTCTGTCAATACTGAACTCATTCTTTCACTGACCTCTCATTCATTCTT
>NW_015601011.1:0-442 GCF_001515605.1 Sinocyclocheilus anshuiensis | reverse complement strand
TTTATGAGGCAGTTGTTGTCAGATTTCATTGGTGATTTCAAATATAAAATGTAATCGTAAGCTAGGTGAACAGTTTTGGAGAATTTTATGTTTCCCCATTCGAAGAGCTAGGATCTGCACTTGCGTGCCTGAGAGGTGTTTCAAAGATGGCCGTCGAGTGAAATGACTTGTCTTAAATGAGACTGTCCGGGTCCGGAGTCATCAAGCACGGCATCTGCATCAACATTTTCACCTGACTTTATTTTGGTTAGGTCCGGATTTCTCTGCAGTTGTTGTACGTTGTAAAAACAGTGAATATCCATTAATTTCATATACTATAGGCTATTATCTGCCAAAATGCATATTCGTCATGCCACAACTTCTTACGCAAATGAGATTGGGAGGCATTAGTAAGTTTGGTTTGATTTGATTTATTAATTTATTTACACAATAACAATTTAAA
>NW_015601010.1:0-442 GCF_001515605.1 Sinocyclocheilus anshuiensis | reverse complement strand
GTAGAAGTTTGCATTTATCATTATAGTTTCCACACACTCTTCATCACTTCATGTATTAATGTAGGTACAGACTTACTGTCAGGAGGTAGGTCATTGCTCCGTCTTCTCCTGCGAGGAGGATTGTGGGCAACAATCACTGTATGAAACAAAAGTCTTACATTATATTTGACTCTTTCATCACAGTAACACAAACCGACAGAAATCAGCATCTTTGAATGATTCTTACAAACAACAATGTTATTCAAAGTGAAAGTGAGATTCTGTCAAATCACTAAAATAATGAAAATAATTATTTATGTTCATTTTCACTGAATAAGCAGTGAAGAAAATTCTACACATAATCTGTACCTGCATGTAAATGAAAGTGCTTCTACAGAATTAAAGTATTCTTGAAGACTCATTTGAAGCTTTCAGTGATTGTCACCTGTGGTATGGTTGGTTG
>NW_015601009.1:0-442 GCF_001515605.1 Sinocyclocheilus anshuiensis | reverse complement strand
ATATATATTAAAAAAATGAAGACATTTTATGAGGACATTTTCTATTTGATGTAGTCTTTACGTTATTATTAGTACTGATACTAATACATATTTAATATGTACTACTGATACTAATACATATATAAAAATAAAATTATAGTAAAAATTATTATTTTATATATAAAAAATATCGCAATTACACAGACATAACACACCAACACAACCAAATTACTAAAACATTAACTAAAATTAAAATGACAAAAAAAATTAAAAAAATAATTCCAACTATTATTAAAAAATACAACAGTATCTCAATGATACTGAAATATCACTGGTCTACTGACCCCAGCACGACTAGTTTTGTGGGCAGTCTGAGGTCAAGGATGTCGGCTGCGGTGAGCAGGAACTCCTGCAGCGGCGGGCTGTCACAGATGCTTTCGGCATCGCTGGCGTCGTCCGGCAC
>NW_015601008.1:0-442 GCF_001515605.1 Sinocyclocheilus anshuiensis | reverse complement strand
TTTGACTTCCTTTGACCTCTGTGACAAACAAGCAGGTGTCAGAAGTTGCGCTTGCGCGGTTCTGCTTTGTGTACAGGGGTAACCACGGTAACGGTGTATTTCTGCTGTTCCTAAAGCGCTACCTCCTGTCAGAGTGAACTTGCATTTTTATTCAGCACGTCTGCAGCTTTGTTCACATCAATGAGAAAATCTGACCGAACTTTTACACAGCAAAAGCGCAGCACAGTGTTGTAAAACTTAACTGGTCGATGGAAAATAAGATAATATATGCGTTCTAAAAATCTAAACCATTCTGATAATAATTCTGATAAGAATTATTCGCGTATTTTGAAGAGCCTAAGATAACAATACCGTTCATGTTCATTGCTGTTGTTACACTGGCACAGCGCGTCTTCAAAGCACGATGCAGCAAAAGCCATTTCAACAATATATTTTCAAAATC
>NW_015601007.1:0-442 GCF_001515605.1 Sinocyclocheilus anshuiensis | reverse complement strand
ATGACCAAGCCACACTTTACATCCAGGTCACAGGTCAGTAAAATCTTCAGAAATGAATCAGAGTCAAGTGAGTTCAAAGGCCGCTGCATAAAATTTTGGAACATAATGATTAGTATGATCTATAATACTGTGAGGTTGAAAGGTTTTTACTGAATCATAACTCAGAATCAGGCCCATGTGTAATCTGCACAAAGAAAGCTCAGATTTTACCGAATAATTATGGAAGTTGTACACATTCCTCACACTATATATGCTATTTTATCTCAAGATAGACTTAACATATTTTTTCCCTGGAACTCTCAATTTGTCTATTTTTCTGTTTTGATCCCACTTTCTCTCCAGCTCCTCTTCAAGATGTTCATCTGGAGGTGGTCCCAATCGCTGGCAGAAATCAAGAAGTAAATCTCACAGCTATAGTGCTGCCCACTGAGGCAAACCTTAC
>NW_015601006.1:0-442 GCF_001515605.1 Sinocyclocheilus anshuiensis | reverse complement strand
GACCGGGAGGGGACATGTTCGGTTCACTTAGTTTTGTCGTGGCCATCTTGTGCAGCAATTGACTGCTTCCTGCTGTTTTATCGGGGTTCATTTTTTATGTCCTTTCACATTTCTGTTTTTTTTTTTCGCAAGTTAGTGAAAATGATTTGTTTTTACTTTTTGTTTCAGAGTTGATTGAAGAAAATGAAGCGAATAAATAATTGAGTGAAGTGGAGAAGAAAAATAATGTCAAAACAGGAGAAAAAACATTTGAGTTGCTCTCAAACCAAACGGAAAGTTTTAAAGAAAAGAAGAGCCAAGCAATCTTTCACCTGCACTCAGCGTGGAAAGAGTTTCACATGCAAATATAGTAGGGCTGGGCGATATGGCCAAAAAAATGATCACGGTCATTTTTTTAATATCAGTCGATATCGATAATTATCACGGTAAATGTCAAATCTTT
>NW_015601005.1:0-442 GCF_001515605.1 Sinocyclocheilus anshuiensis | reverse complement strand
ATATATTAAGATATACAAAACTGCCAAAAAAAGTTTTGGAATCCTTGAATTACATCATAAAAATGTAAAATTAACGTAAATGGACCATGGACATGCAAATGCATTGCTAAATTTTTGAAATATTAACTTAAAATCTCAAGAGTACTTCAAGTATTTTTTTTTTATATTACGATTTTATTTTATTTTATTTTATATTTATTTGTATTTTATGTTTTGTTTTGTTTTGCTTATTTTTTTACATGAAGTCCCCCTGGCATTTTAAGTTAACATTTCAATAATGAGGCTAAATAAATAAATACATAAATAAATATTAACAATTATTTTATTTTATTTTATTTTATTTTAGATTATTTTATTCAATTTTACTTTGCATTTATTTTGAAATTGAGCCAAAATAAAATATATTTTCATTAGTATTTATTTAATCTCACCTTTATTTTTT
>NW_015601004.1:0-433 GCF_001515605.1 Sinocyclocheilus anshuiensis | reverse complement strand
CAGTCCATCTCAAGTGGATGGATTAAATCAATTTTATGATCAAGCACCCATTTTTACCATGTGAAACAGTTGAGATAGATTGACCATATATTCAAATTGTTCCTTTTACATTCTGCAGAGGAAAGGTTATAATGACTTGGAATTATGGTGGGGTGAGTTAATAAATAAAGAATTACCAATTTTGGCTGAACTGTTGAGCATGACTTGTAACATTATTATGAAACTTTATCACCAAACTTCACATGAAAGAATATAAATAAAACATGATTGTTGCTTTAGCAAAACTTTGATCACTGGTACTCCAAGACTCTTGGATTTCAAAACCTTTAGGTGAATGACTATCATGCCATGCAGACAAAAAAAATCAAAGCAACACTACACATACATTTGAGAGCTTTGTTTGTGTGTGTGTGTGTGTGTGTGTGTGTGTGTG
>NW_015601003.1:0-441 GCF_001515605.1 Sinocyclocheilus anshuiensis | reverse complement strand
TGGACTCTCATTCTGACGGCACCCATTCACTGAAGAGGATCCATTTGTGAGCAAGTGATGTAATGCTACAGCTCTCCAAATCTGTTCTGATGAAGAAACTAATTAATCTACGTCTTGGATGTGCTTCAATAAATCATTTTATGTCAAAAACTTGAAAAATCAATACAAACAGTTAATTAAAAAATAATAATAAAGAAAAAAAATACTTTTACAACCTATACTATCAATTTATGCATACTTGCATACTACAAGGTATCCAAAAATGGCTGTATATAAATACTTTAGTATATCAATTTTTTTGTGATTAAAACTTCACCTCCAGCTGCGAAAGAGCGTAGCCAGTAGTAGTAGTCTTTCTGGACAGGAGCTGGGATCTGAGCCCGAGTCCCTGTGGATACAGCCTCTGTCGTCATGATGGCTGCTATCAGGACTGCAGTACAT
>NW_015601002.1:0-442 GCF_001515605.1 Sinocyclocheilus anshuiensis | reverse complement strand
CATGAAGTGATCTTCAAGTTAAATAAAAATTTTAGGCTACTGGTATGATTTTGATATGTCTTTATCCATGTAAATGTGCATTTACATTCCAAATTTTTAAATATTATATTATATAATATACTTTAATGCAATAATATTTTACATTTTTTTAGTGATTTCAGTGCATGTTTAATGCAATTGTTTATTGTTTGAGCTGTATAAACTTAACTCAACTTCCATCCATCAATCTAAAGGACATTTTATGTGTTTCCACAGCTGAGTTTCTGTCCAGCTTGGGCCAGTATGAGATCGCCATCCCAGTGCGTGTGGGGCCACATGGGGAAACGCTATCGGAAGAGGAGACCTCTCACAGGAATGGCCGACACCGGCGTAGCACGGAAACGCAGAGCGTTCCAGAGCCGCAGCTGTACTATCAACTCTCCACATCGAGCGCTGACCTTTT
>NW_015601001.1:0-442 GCF_001515605.1 Sinocyclocheilus anshuiensis | reverse complement strand
GAAAAAAGCCCCATTCAACAAATTTTATATGTTTTGCATGTTGCAGACTTCTCATTTGCCTTACACCTATACTTATTGGTCTTAGTTTTTATTTTATATTTTTACTCTTTTATTTAAAGAAGAAACCAAACCAATGTACAGTTGACATTTGAGACTTAATGCTATAGAAAAGTGATAAGTTTTTCAGTTAGAGTTTTCAGCTTGTTTATTTTCACATAAAAATATGACAAGCACTTGCCTCAAACAATGTTATAAAGCTATTCAAAACATAATTCAGTGTAAATCAAGATGATGGTAAATAATAATCGCAATTACAGTTTCAAGGGGATAATTCAAGGGGATTTTTTTCTCAGTTTTTCCATTTCTGAAAATATATTTTTAAAGAAATTGCTTAATTTACTTGTTTCTGAGCCAGCCAGAGATTTTTATTTTATTTTATTTT
>NW_015601000.1:0-442 GCF_001515605.1 Sinocyclocheilus anshuiensis | reverse complement strand
CATTTAAACAGAAGAACAAACTTTCACAAATTATTAATAGGCAAACAAGATTACTGGGCATAAACAACACTTGCTTCAGGGCTTATTTGATTATATTTATGGAAAAAAGACGGCAATTGTGATTTGTTAAAATAACATCCACCCCCTTCATTCTGCTTTTGAGACTCAAAATTCCTTTAGCCAGAAGAAATGCGTACAAAAAATTGTATGTCCCAATGGCAGTGGTTATTTTAAATCTGATTATTTTTTGAAGTAAATGGTTGGCATTATAGTGTTTAATGAATTGTTAGGATGTTTGATGTTTTTTTTTTTGTCATGGTGGATGATTAGAAATTAATGATAGTTCGATAGTTAGTGTTATAAGAATTGTTCACCCAAAAATGAAAATGCTGTCATGAATTACCCTCATGTCGTTCCAAACCCATAAGACCTTTGTTCATCT
>NW_015600999.1:0-442 GCF_001515605.1 Sinocyclocheilus anshuiensis | reverse complement strand
TGATTTTATCTAAATAATCCTATTTTCAAAATTCATTTATTCAAATGGTTAGAATCTGCATAAATGTGTTCATTGTAAAAAACAATTAAGTTATTCCACTTAAAAAGTATGAACGTTAAAATATGGCTAACTGTCAGAACAAGCTATATTCAATTAGTTTAAATGTTGAAACAAATTGGATTTGTTGATGATAATATGTAAACCCGGTTGTGTATTTAAAACATTGTCATTAGTACCATTACAGAAACCTGACCTGTTTAATTTATTCATGACTGACAAATTTGCATTACATTAATTCGTTTTTTAAATGTTAAAACTGTAATTTTTAATGCAATTCAAACACATCAATCCAAATTTTTTTTAAAGTTTATATTTATTTTAATTATTGATTTAATTTAATTTAATTTAATATTTTTAATTTTTTTTTTTTTTTTTTTTTTTT
>NW_015600998.1:0-441 GCF_001515605.1 Sinocyclocheilus anshuiensis | reverse complement strand
GTAGAATGTCTAAAGTGGACTATCGAAATAAAGTGTAACCAGAAAAACAGACACAAATGAGAAAATGAATGATGCAGAGTAAGAGTATACACTAAAAAAAATATGCATAGGATTTATTTTATTTTTCACTTAGAAATTGCTAGTAAATTTCATTGTTACTTTAAAATCGGTAAGTAACAATGAATTAAACATGACATTTTGAAGTAGAAAGACTAAAAGAGTATTTTCTTGTAAAACTTTCTTGTAGTCTTTGTTTTATTGAATGTCGAAAAATCTTTTTTTACCATGTAGAGCTATATAATTAATGTGGATAGCATAGCGCTGACAATTTTGTTTTGGAGGAATTTGATGATAAATGTTCAGTTCATACTGAAATCTTGACAAATCTGAACACAGTTTCTGTCATGACAACTCTCAGAGGGATTGGCATGGTAATGTACA
>NW_015600997.1:0-441 GCF_001515605.1 Sinocyclocheilus anshuiensis | reverse complement strand
GGCGGCGCACGCGCCCTACATGATGTTTCCCGCCCCGCCGTTCGGGTTGCCCCTGGCGACGCTCGCGGCGGAATCCGCTTCGGTGGTGGCGGCGGCAGCGGCGGCAAAAAGCACCAACAAAAACTCGAGCATCGCGGATCTGAGACTGAAGGCGAAAAAGCACGCGGCGGCGCTGGGGCTGTGACGTCACTGAGCACCGAACGCGACGCGAGGCAGAAAAACAAACGCATTATTTATGTTTTCCTGTGAAGGACGCGCGAGAGAAAAAGGAGAGGCTATTTATGAGAACACAAACTGTGAAGTGGACGAACTTTGCGTGGATCTTTTCGCGGATGGAGGGACAACTACAAAACGTTTGAATGAACTACGAGAAAATAAAAAGAGTTGAACTTTTAGTGAACTTTTGCAGAAGACAAGAAGCTGAATCTGAATCTGATGATA
>NW_015600996.1:0-441 GCF_001515605.1 Sinocyclocheilus anshuiensis | reverse complement strand
AAATCAAGAGATTCATCTTGGCTGTTTCAGCAGAGAATGCTGAAAAAGTAGACTGCCACTTTTTTTGAGCAGGTAGTTAAATATATATGCAATGTATCAAACCACAAAATGCTTCATTGTGCATAAAAATTCTCAGGAAAGAAGTTCCCATGAAAAATTAATGTGGAAAATTCTTCACTTCTGCAACCATTAATGCTGATAGTCTACATGGGAGGCTGTGTGCTGCTGTTTTGTTTTTGCTTGTTTTGTGTGGGGGGGGATTTCTGTGTTTAGCTATGAGATGAGGTCTTATACGTGTCTGCTGGATTGAGGTTTAATATACCCAGTTATTTAGTCATGCACATGCTGACCATCACTGCGACTTTTGGATTGCAGCTCAAAACACTCGTATTCTGACAAGGTGGCAACTAATAATCGAGATGATCCATTATAACACCCTCA
>NW_015600995.1:0-441 GCF_001515605.1 Sinocyclocheilus anshuiensis | reverse complement strand
GCGACATACCGGTATTGCGGTATTTTAAAAATTCATATCATAACACAAATAAACGACCGGTATTCAGTATGAACCGGTATACCGCGCAGCACTACAATAAAGTACTATCGTTTTTACAGTACAAACAGCAGAGGCTGACAATGATTATAGAATGACTTTCTGGTGCTGGACTAGATGGCAAAAAAGGTGACTTTTATGGAGACTATTCAGCTTTTATAGTTCACTCTTTATTAATCCTTTCCTGTGAACTGTATAAAGTGAACTGTTGGATCCTGAAGGATGAAAAATTCTTACTCTAATGTGGCGACCGTAGCCCTCTTGTTTTTATCCACAAGTTCTGTGCAGAACTTTTTACAGTCCTATCGTTTCACAAACAGGAAAGAAGTGAACCGTTCTGCTGGAGAACTTTCTGCCCACGCAGCTTTGTGTAGGGATTTAATT
>NW_015600994.1:0-441 GCF_001515605.1 Sinocyclocheilus anshuiensis | reverse complement strand
GGGGAGGATCAAATCATTATCCTGTAGTGTGAGGCTAAGAGTAGCTAGCTCCTCAAACAGGTCACAAAGAAAGTGGCAAAATACACAGAAAAGAGTACTCTCCATTTCCATCTTTATCTGCGGAGTAGCAAGTAAACAGTACAATTAAGTTTCACATTTTTGTTAGAAATATACTCCTAAGCAATCTGTTAATTATTTTATTATGATTAGGAACCTCAAGAGTTAAACATAACTTAAATTCATAATTTCACCAGAAAACTGACCTTTTTTTGCCCGTCCTTGAACTTCACTAGATGTGGATGCTGAGGCTGCCAGATGCTCCATATGTTGAAGAACCACAGAGTATTGATCTGGGTCACTGGCTAGGTCTTTGCCCTGTCCATGTCGCAGAAACACCTTCAAAGCTCTGTGTATGTGGGGGATCCATCGAGTTCCCTTGAC
>NW_015600993.1:0-441 GCF_001515605.1 Sinocyclocheilus anshuiensis | reverse complement strand
TCCAAAAGAATCTTCATCTGCGCTGATTATACCACTGTGGATAGAAAATGTGATGACTATTAAGCAGAAAAACTGGGATGCTGATGTGGTAACCTCCAAAAGGGGGACGGGGCATTGTGGGAGGAAGGCCATGGGGGTGATAGACGTTCTAATGAGAGGATATACTGCACACATTCATCTCTGACTGTCTGTCTATCTCCTCTGGCGCTTTCTGCTGTACGAGCTTCTGCTGAAGCGAGCTTGCTTTTCCTTCAAGTAGTTCAAATAAAACACATTTTCAGAAAAAAAATGGGTTGATTTGTTGATCAGAAAATCAATTTGTGCTTTTTAATACTTTTATGAATTGTTTTCTCCTTTTTCTTTCTTTTTGGGGGCTGGTGTTGTTGCGTCAGCACCGAGCATGGATGTATCAGGAGAGTTTGTGTTATTACTGTCGATCAA
>NW_015600992.1:0-441 GCF_001515605.1 Sinocyclocheilus anshuiensis | reverse complement strand
GTCACATGATCTTTCAGAAATCATTCTAATATGCTGATTTGCTGTCTAAGAAACATTTATTATTATTATCAATGTTGAACTGAAGTATACTTTGATTGCAATGTAAATTGCTTTGGATAATATGCATAAATGTAAATGTAATAACTATAAAATGGCACTAATAAATTAATTATTTTTGTGTGCAGCCATCTGTTAAAATGGGGTCACTTTTCACCTCTGTAGCACCCAAATATTTTAAAACATACAAAACAAAATATCATGAGCCCTTTTATATTCGTGCCAGGCCTTTCTAGATCCATCATGTGTGTAATCTGTCTGAGAATGCATTTTAAGTGTTCTCTCTTCCAGAATGTCATTTCAGCCATGAGTCAATGCCGCCAGGGGCATGGGTCTCATGAGATCTTCTCCGTTATGCCACTTCATCCCAGACACTCTCTCTGG
>NW_015600991.1:0-441 GCF_001515605.1 Sinocyclocheilus anshuiensis | reverse complement strand
GGCAATATGATCACACAAGTTTCTAACAAGCTACAACTGTCATCTAAGTTGGTTCAGAATATGCACCTTTCACCTTTTAACTGCACTAATGTTAAAGCTGGGTAAGTGTTCACCTTTCCAATTTTCAAATAGAGCACAAGTAACAAGTACACAATTAAACAGCATGCTTAAACAGAAACATACAGCAGACAAGACCTAACACAAGATAGCATTACTGTGTTTATGTGTTTGTCTCTTTGTACACATTTCTTTATGTGTGCATGTGCTTTTGTATGTGCACTATAACGCGGTATATGCAGCAAACATGTCTGCGTGTGAGAGCGAAAGTCAGAGCGAGAGAGAAAGAGATCACAGGGTGACATAATGGGGACTGGTGGAGGGTTTCCTCAGGCTTATTCTCACCATGCAGTATTTAGAAACCTTCCTTCTGGGCACAGTATG
>NW_015600990.1:0-441 GCF_001515605.1 Sinocyclocheilus anshuiensis | reverse complement strand
GACTGCATTGAGAACTGCAGTTTGTTCTTTGCTGAGCTTTTGTGCCACAGGCAGAGCCAACACAGGCTTCTTATTGGGGTGAAGCACTTTAACCTAAACAGGCAAATAATTATTTATTTGGCAGGTACCATGTACAATATAGAACATAAATGTTTCCATTTAACGCAATGTACCAGAGCTAGCCAATGGTAAATTTTATTCAGCAGTCGCTTGATTTATGAACTTATTCCATAATTCTGCTAAATGCATGACAGAAGAACATTAAACCTTCACACACTGTTGTTGTAAAGTTCTTTTCCCCTCCCTTTTAAGATAGTAGGTGAAGGGAAGTGATAATCTTAATGGAAAAAGTTTTATCTCAGAATTAAACAATTAAAAAAAAACGTGAGACATGATTGAAATATGATTTTGATTACTAAAATTAATTGGTTTAAAAATTAA
>NW_015600989.1:0-441 GCF_001515605.1 Sinocyclocheilus anshuiensis | reverse complement strand
GTGTGGTTTCAGTTGTTTTTAAGTGTGATCTCACTGATGAACCTTGATACAACATGTGCTCAGTGAATGAGCTGTGTCCACATCTCAGTGTGAGAAACACTAAAGACTTCAAATGAAACCAGAGGAAGATGTAAGCAGCTGTATTTGAATATCTGTGAACGTAAATCTTTTTCTTAGACAGATTTTGTTGCTTCACTGTCTTTTGCCAATTCACATGAAGCCTTGGGCTGTGCAGCTAAACACCGTTTCCACTGAGAGAAAAGCAAAAGGAACATGCAAATCATAATTGAGTCTTGGCGTGTTTAATCATTAATGTCGGGATGCCGGATTGTCTGATGGCTGTCTAATCTAACCGGCTGCTGTTGAGGATGTCTTCTCTAATTAGCTGTTCAGATTGACCCGGTAAATCTCGCAAAATATTACTCTGATGCTGTTAAGAGG
>NW_015600988.1:0-441 GCF_001515605.1 Sinocyclocheilus anshuiensis | reverse complement strand
TTTTCCACGACATTCTAATTTATTGAGATGCACCTGTACATGCTTGAAGATGCTTCAACAAGATGCTTCCACGGCGTTCCAGATCTCTGATCTTCATTTATTGTTGTTATGTTGCAGGGTGAGTGGAAACCCAAACAGATGGACAACCCCAACTACAAGGGTGTCTGGGTGCATCCTGAAATCGACAACCCTGAATACACTTCTGATGCCGAGATCTACAAATTCGACAGCATTGGAGTCATTGGGCTGGATCTCTGGCAGGTCAAATGCCTTAGTCTTGCCATAAAATATCCTTTCATTTTTTAACTATGACCGTTTTTGTTGTAAAAATCCTATTAACAATATAAGTGCACCCCACACTGAAAAAAATGATGCATTGAATTTACTAAATTTTTTAAGGTATGTGGTTGCAATCAATTTATTTTAGCTACATTTAAATAA
>NW_015600987.1:0-441 GCF_001515605.1 Sinocyclocheilus anshuiensis | reverse complement strand
ATCTCCTCCTCTGCTATTTCTCTTTTCTTCTGACTTTATTTTTTCGCTAGCCTCCTCCTCACCTCTACTTCTCCTTCCTTTCTCCGTTCCTTTATCTTCTCACTATCTCCATTCTTCCTCCTTTTGTGTAACTAAAACATTATGTTCTTCTCATTCTCTCTTGTTTTACCCCCTCATGTCTGTGTGATGGTGCATGTGAGTACAGCGCTCATGTTTAGGACTTTCATTGAGCTGACAGCCACTTAACATTGTGAATTGTAGTTGGGATGCAGAAGCATGACATTTTTTCCCTTATTTTAAAGTCTCTTTAATTTAATTACTACTTTTATAAACTATTCCCTTATTCTAAAAGTGTTATTTTAAAGTCTCTCATGCTCATCAAGGCTACATTTATTTTTTTAAATACTACTACTACTACTACTACTACTACTACTAATAATA
>NW_015600986.1:0-441 GCF_001515605.1 Sinocyclocheilus anshuiensis | reverse complement strand
TCGGGCTGAAACTAGCAAAAACACTTGCGCCGCGCCTTGCGCCGCTTTGCACCGGGTGTATGATAGGGCCCGTAGTCATTGTATTCAGGTTTCAGAAGCTTTCATACCATTTTCAAAATAAAAACAAGCAAACAAAAAAAGTTTGAATGATTCTGAAATGTATGGAAGCCTGTTTCTGCCACTGAATAAAATATTAAAAAGGTAATGTGACTTTTTGTCTCACAGTTTTGACTTTTTTACTCAAAATTGCATGATATAATTGCATAAGTTATAAAGTCAGAATTTAGAGATGTAAACTCGCAATTGCGAGGTACAAGGTCAGAATTGTGTGATATAAGCTCACACTTTTGACAAATAAAGTCAATATTGCAAGACATGAGCTCGCAGTTGTGAGAAATAAAGTCGCAATTCTGAGAAATAAAGTCAGAATTGCAAGATATA
>NW_015600985.1:0-441 GCF_001515605.1 Sinocyclocheilus anshuiensis | reverse complement strand
GTATTTAGAGCTGAAAAGCCTGAAGACACAGCTGTTTATTACTGTGCACGACAGTCACAGTTACACAAAAGACTGCAGGACTGAACAAAAACTATGTGATCTCTGAGGGTCCAAGAACATGTTTCAGCACACTTTACTTTTTGTTAACTCTTGTTAATTCTCTGAGTGTTTTAGTAATTTATGTAAACTTCAATAAATAAAGAAAACTTTGATTTGTTTTTTAAATTTTGAATTCATGCTAGAATAAAACCAATTACTGTTCATTTGAGCTCTATAACATTCCACTTTGTGAACCTTTACAAATCAGCAAGTTAAATGTTCAGCACATTAGTAAATATCTTTGAATGATGATCTTTCAAACAGGTTTTCAGTCTAACCAGTGCACAATCAATGATGATAGTACACTCTTAAAAATAAAGGTGCTTCAAAAGGTTCTTCAAG
>NW_015600984.1:0-441 GCF_001515605.1 Sinocyclocheilus anshuiensis | reverse complement strand
TATATATAGTGATTCTCCCTAATTCTTTTTCATCTTTTACATTTTCCTTTCTAAAATGCCTACATGACAGGCAGGTAAACAAAACATTAAATTTTTTAGTACGTTTTTTTTATTTTGATTAATGTTACTTTAAAATAATTTATTTTAATTTTACTTTTTTATGACTTTATTAATTGTTAGCTTTTCATTGAACTCACAAACTCCATGCAGTTCCCTCACGAAACCCCAGTTTGGGAAACCCTGAAATCTTATGATTAATTCACTTTATGTTGTTAATAACAACGAATGGAATCCATATTCTTTGCATTTTAATGTCATTATGGTACACTATTATCTTACTTAAATCAATGTGATAAACGAGTTAGGTTAAAACTAGTGCTGTCAAGCGATTAATCCCATCCAAAATAAAAGTTTTTGTTTACATAATATACAGTGGGTACG
>NW_015600983.1:0-441 GCF_001515605.1 Sinocyclocheilus anshuiensis | reverse complement strand
CGTCTGCTAAATGACTAAATGTAAATGTAAATGTAAATGTAATACAGTATTTTGTGATCCAGCCTAAAGTGACTCACCACTTGTTTGGCCGACATAATAGTGCAAATGAAAATGCCCACAGACACCAGCGCGATGGAGAGATATTTACTCGCCGAATATCTGAAAGTAATAACCTGACTGAATAACATGCAAAAAAAAAGTTAAGTAAGGATTTTGTGCCTATCTTCAGCATACCTTTTCTTCAAGATGATAATACCGAGGATCATGTTTGCTATTAAAGATCCCTGTGATCGAAATGAGAAGTTACAGAGATCAGTAAGGCACAGTTTTGAAAGCAATGAATGAATGAAATGAATGATACTCACTGATCTGAAGATCATGTGCAGGGGCATGGCAATGTTAAAGTTCAGGGCGTAGTTATTGATCACGCTGACGGTAAAG
>NW_015600982.1:0-441 GCF_001515605.1 Sinocyclocheilus anshuiensis | reverse complement strand
TAAAAATAAAAGCTGGCTCAAAATAATAAAAATATTATAGTAAATAAATAATACAAAAATAACATTGACACTAATTTACTTATTTTTATAGTTATAGTTATTATTCTTGATGTTAACGGGAGATTACATTTTAATTTAATCAACTACAATGTTATTTTTGTCGACAGTGCATTTCAGTCAAAATTAATTAATGGAATATATGATGTAATATTGACTAAATTTAAAGGATATTCTCATCAAAAGGTGAAAACTGCAACTAAAACTGTGTAAAACTGTTAAAAAATTAACACTTGATATTACAACTGACTCTATCCAGAAAAATCTGGCATTCGGTGTACCCAGCGGGGATTTGTTTCTAGTAACGAGCTGTCATCAGGTTGGAATGGGTTTAATGCATAGTATAAGGCAGCACAGGCCAATAATAATGAATCAGTGATAAAA
>NW_015600981.1:0-441 GCF_001515605.1 Sinocyclocheilus anshuiensis | reverse complement strand
AAATGAATATGTTTGTAATATTGCATAGAAAAAGGCACAGCTCCAAGGCCTGAAGATACAGCCTTTCTTAATGAGCAGAAAAAGGGTTTAGACCCTCCATCACATGCTGTCTCTCTTTTTCATACACACACACACACACACACACATATCCCAGTGGTCACTATCCTGAAACCACGTTAAACTTCCCCGAACGTGTGGTCTGAACCATGGGACAGTGAGATACCATTAAAAAACAACAACCAATGTCATCAGAAATCATGCTGCCTTTCTTTTTTTACATTTGGCATTGAGGGTTATCAAAAAGATTTTCCCAGAAATAGGCTTTGGAAGATTGAAATTCTTAAGTTTGTAGAGAATAAAGTACTGCTTCACAAACCTTTCCCTTGCACACAGTCAGAAATATATAAAACATTAAATACTTATAATTAAATAGGGGCAGGG
>NW_015600980.1:0-441 GCF_001515605.1 Sinocyclocheilus anshuiensis | reverse complement strand
TACCTTGTTTTTTTTTTTTTTGTCTTTAATTACAATTATAACTTTACCTTTGGCTTTCAGTGAAACAATGCATGTCTGGTGAAGTTTGCTGGATTTCTCCAATCATTTAGTCCACTTAAACCCTGCCCCTTTCTTAGAAGTTGACTTCAAGTTTCTGTTTAGCTCTGCCTCCATCTACAATAAAAGGACACAATACAATTGTGTCCCTACAGTAGGGGTGTACGTTAATGACAAACATTATATCTTGATATTTTCTGAAATTTTGTTGATAACAATAATTAGACGATATTTTGCTGAGCATGTTATTTTCGTAGGTTTAGGACTGCCATGGACAGCTAACTCCCAAAGCTTTTGATATTCTTCATATTCTGTGCGTTGATTAGTTTGCAGGAGTAACAGAAACGTCTCAGGTTACGTATGTAACCATGGTTCCCTGAGAAG
>NW_015600979.1:0-441 GCF_001515605.1 Sinocyclocheilus anshuiensis | reverse complement strand
TGATGATGAGGACCTGAGGGAGCAGATGGACATGCACTCCATCATCGTGTCCTGCATCAACGAGGAGCCGCTGCTCACTGCTGAACAGGTGAGGACCCAACCTCAGTCCTCACAGACAATCAAAGAGCTGTACGATCAAAAGAACCAGAAAACAATGAACCGCTTTGGCCAAGCAAATACTGACCCCAAACCTTTGAACTGTATAATTCATACAGCGCCTTTCCATAGTTCATGGACACTTTACTTTTGAGAAATGAACATCAATTGAATATTACAAACAAACATTAGAATAGTACAAGAAAAATACATGAATACTTTTATTAATACTTTTATTTAGCAAGGACGCAAAGTGAGAGTAAAAACATTTATGATGTTTCAAAAGATTTCAAATAATTGTTCTTTTGATCTTTCTATTCCTCAAAGAATTCTGGGGGGGGGGGG
>NW_015600978.1:0-441 GCF_001515605.1 Sinocyclocheilus anshuiensis | reverse complement strand
ATTTTTAATTCTGGATTTTCTCTGCGTTCTCACACTTTTGGATGTGTATACTGGATATTACATTAACTATCAGGAATGATTTTCTGTTTTTCTCTTTCATCCAGAATCACATGCTGTTTGCTTTTGAGTGTCATGACACCTGCAGCGTCCTCAACGTGCATGCCGTTCCGGGAATTCTGGGATAGTTTGCTCTTTTATTTCTACGGCTGGCCAGTAACGAAAGCACAATGTAAAACATGTTTCACTTTTATTCAAACCTGTGACGTGTATCCATAGAATGTCATTAAAGGAATACTTTACCCCTAAAAAATAAAATTTGCTGAAAATTTGCTCACCTTCGGGCCATCCAAGATGTAGATGTGTTTGTTTATTCATCAGAACAGATTGGGAGAAATTTAGCATTGCATCACTCGCTCAGCAATGGATCCTCTGCAGTGAATG
>NW_015600977.1:0-440 GCF_001515605.1 Sinocyclocheilus anshuiensis | reverse complement strand
AAATCCTACCTGACAATTCATATAATATCTGGCATCAAACAACATGTGACATGTCATGCATTTACTGCCTGTTTACAAATATACCAATGGCTAAGGTTGCCTTGCTCAGTGTTGTTTACACCAGAGATCCAACAGTATTAATCTCTGCTCACTGAAAGGAATCTGAACAGACAGCTTGCATGGAAGAAAGCATAAACAAACCTACAGTGGCCTCATGCTTTTACAAAAAGTCCTGAGGACAAGAGCTGTCAGACACTATCTGCTGACCCAGTCCTCGTCTTAGAAATGTCCTCACATTCTTTGAGACCAAAATCACTAGGTATTTGTATGTTTTATTGCAGAGAACTGTTAGGTTTACATATATACACACACTACTGTTCAAGACTGATTTTTAACAACCATTACGCCAGTCTTCAGTGTCACATGATCCTTCAGAAATC
>NW_015600976.1:0-441 GCF_001515605.1 Sinocyclocheilus anshuiensis | reverse complement strand
TTGTCATGTATTTATTGTAAAAACTCCCTAGTGCTTCATTTGAAGAAAACTATATCTTGGTAACAGTACATTTGAATCTGAAATATTTGTTACAAACAAAAAAATATGTTTTGAATGAGGCTGTGTTATGACATGTTGGGATTATCTGGGTGGATGAATTCTGCCACACGTGATGCTGACTTGTATTCTTTGAGGCTGCCAATGACCAAAGCTTTCTGCAGGTCAGAATAGTGTGTACTCAGATCTGGGCAATTGTGATGAATCCTGATCCATGATTCACCTGCCAATTGAATCAATAGGGTATCAATACAGATTAAATGCTATACCGAGATATAAAGGTAGGCTATTTTTGAAAAACTGTACTACTAGAGTACTACTCATACATTTAAACACACAAATATATATCGTCTGCGATAATATCGTAATTGTTGTTTTAACGAT
>NW_015600975.1:0-441 GCF_001515605.1 Sinocyclocheilus anshuiensis | reverse complement strand
GAATCTGAAAAACAACCAAAGCAGAAAGTAGTCAGAAGGCCTAGAACCAGAGCTTCTCCTAATGATGAGGGGATACAGGAGTCAGAGTCTGTTTCTGAATGCTCAGAGTCTGCAGATGAGCAAATTCCCTGTTATGTACCTGGAAGGACCTTAGGCTCTGAAACTCAAATTATCACGGGTCACTTACCTCGTGTTCGAGAAGGCACAATTGACTTACCTGTCCTTGATCCTACTGGAGGGAACTTACCGGCTCAGGAACCTGTGGAGAGTAATCCAGAAGAGCCTGCAAAGGAATACTTACCTGAACGAAAACCTGTGGAAGAAAATTTGGATGAGTCTGTAGGAATGGAAACGTGTGAGGATGAGCCTGAATCACATTGTACTGCACCAGATGTCTCTGTGAAGCAAAGACCAGAACCAGAACAATCCCCCGAGTCCTTG
>NW_015600974.1:0-441 GCF_001515605.1 Sinocyclocheilus anshuiensis | reverse complement strand
TTTGAGGTGAGAACATGCAGCATGTGTACAGGGTGTGTGCTGTATAATGCAATGACTCATTCACATCATTTTATTCATCCATTCATTCACTCATCCAGCCGTCCATTGTGGGTGAAGTATTTACCTGCAGGTGATGGAATCACTCAATCAGTTTTATGTTGTGCTGAAAGAATCATTGCAGCATTGTAGAAAACCTTTTTATTGCTTTACATTTGCTCATTCATCTTTTGAAAAGGTTTTAAAAGTAGATCAACTGGTACGCTGTAAGGTTTATTCACATGATTGTGCTTGAGTGTTGATGTTGAATAAAAGGATTTCAGATCTATTTCAGATGTAGCCAGCTTTTTCTGACTCAGGGACCTCTAATATAAAAATGGTAGATTTGCTTAAAACAATACTAGTAATGTATAAGAATTACAGTAATAACATTAACAACTAGTG
>NW_015600973.1:0-441 GCF_001515605.1 Sinocyclocheilus anshuiensis | reverse complement strand
CCTCACACTGATAATTAGTGTAGTTGAGCTTGCTGGGTAAAAAGCGAGCTCTAAATATGTCAAATTCAAAACATCTTTGAAGTGACGACTGAGGGAAAAAACACAGAGAGCGGCTGACAACCGCATTTAAAGTCAGAGAGCTCACCTATTTCCCTACCCGCGGAACGTCAGCGCGCGCCTCGGTCCTAATCAATTCTGACGGCAATGTGATAGGAGATTGAAACCAAGCTGCAAGTAAACTAAATTCCCACCGAAAAGGTACGAAATGGCATTTGGGAAACAGCAGAGAGATCAAAATGGGAAAAAGAAGCGAAAGAAGGTGCGAGGTGGAAAAAAAAACACCCGAAACAGATGCACTGGCAGCGGACTTGGGCCGTCTCCTAAATATCTGGGTCGGTCTGAAGTGACAAACATCGTTAGTCTGTTAATTAGCTGCCTCCT
>NW_015600972.1:0-441 GCF_001515605.1 Sinocyclocheilus anshuiensis | reverse complement strand
TTAGAGCAGCAAAATTAGTGAGCTGACTGATTTCAGGTCTGCCCCGTCATTGAGAAGACGATTGGTTTGCGATTGTGTTAATCCATCTCTGGCTGTGTGTGTGTGTCCATTTTTTAGCATGTCAGTATCTGTGTGTAGATGTAAGTGTGTAAGCTGTGGCCCTTTGCTGCAATCTGTCATATCATATTCTCATCCTACGGAACACTGACCTTACATCTCCAGAGACACATGCTGCTCCGATCTGCACCCCCTGGAAAACCCCGGTGGGAGAAGAATGGAGGGAGTTAGTGCACCCTCGTGTCCCACCCCCATTAAAACACAAGCTCCCCTGGGAGGGGTCAGTGAGAATGTGGCCCGTCACACATTGTCTCCAAGCCTCCTCTATCTGAGTTACAGAGGCACATCTGCTTCCTTTTTTAGGAGAAGTGATAGGAAGGGGCT
>NW_015600971.1:0-441 GCF_001515605.1 Sinocyclocheilus anshuiensis | reverse complement strand
GAATCAACGAGGCGTGGTGTTTAATTATTCACTCTGTCCTCCACGCAACCCTGATGAAAGTGTCGTTCGTTATTCACGTTCGCTATCTGCAGGGTGCTTCTGTTTTATACGTCAGAAATGTTGATAGGGCGAAGGGGATTGTGAATTTACCCAAAGAGCCATGAAAGTCGTAATCTCGTGGCCCACTTTTGATGCAAACTGTCGGTCTTGAAATGACAGTTTTTTTTTCTTCGCGCCTTCCTTTTCAGTGCACCCCGCTAGCTATGAGAAAAAAACAAGGAGCGGGCGGGAAGATCCTTAAAAAGCGAGCCGCAGAGTTTTGAACGTGCCCTTTGCAGCCAAGACCCCTCGGAGCGCAAGATTGACGGAGCTGAATGATGGCGTAGGACCACGGCTCCTTTAATAAGAAGTAGAAGAGGTCCACTTCCTTGTTTGTCTGCT
>NW_015600970.1:0-441 GCF_001515605.1 Sinocyclocheilus anshuiensis | reverse complement strand
ACACGTTTCCTCCAGCTCTCGTGGCTCTGCTCTGGTTCACCCCCACCCATCCCTCATCATTTAGTCATTAGAGCTGCTCCTGCTCTCTGCCTGAGCTCACTGAAAATGGGTATCAACCCCTGAGCTACTCTGGAGGAGAGAGAGAGAGAGGAAAGAGCAAACTGCAGTGAAAACTTCTTTTTTGTAAAAAAAAAAGTTTAGAAAGTGTCCGTAAAAGTTGTAAAAATGATGGCTTTACCCACAATTGCACTTTCGTGAAAGGTGTAGTTTATTTACAGCACCATAGATATATACAAAAGTCCACAAGTGATGGTGTGAAGAAATATATATACAGTGTAATAACCAAAAACGTAAAAAAAAAAATACAAAATTACAATAATTTACTTTAAAATAGATTTAATTCTTGTGATGGCAAAGCTGAATTTTCAGCAGCCATTACTC
>NW_015600969.1:0-441 GCF_001515605.1 Sinocyclocheilus anshuiensis | reverse complement strand
CCGCTCTCGTACCTGAGTCAGCACCAACACACATCATTCACACCAGATCAGTAGAAGAAGATAACACGTCATAAGGACCCAGTCTAGTTAATAGTCATTATATAGTCATTGATATTTATTGTAATAGCATGACATACTCCCTCCCAAGTGGCCTCAGGCTCCAGAGGAGGCGTGGCCTGTTTCAGCATGCTCTTAAACACCGCCTCCTTCCTCTTCATCTTCCTGGCCTCCTCCTTCTCTCTCTCCCTCTCACGTGCTTCAGCTTTCTCCAGCAACTAAAAAACACAGAATCAGCACAAAGACATCAAACACAAGTCATTAATCAGTAAATACAAACTAACACACTTGTGCTCCGCTCCAAACTCTAGTAAGCTGACTATCAATTCTAAAGTCTACTAAAGTAAAGACAGAATTCAAGCTGAAATGTGATAAGCAACTGAT
>NW_015600968.1:0-441 GCF_001515605.1 Sinocyclocheilus anshuiensis | reverse complement strand
AAGGCATTAATATGTGCTTTATAAGTACTAATAAATAGCCAATATACTATTAATATGCATGCTAATAAGCAACTAATAGTAAGAACTGTCCCTAAACTAAAGTGTTATCAAAAATATTCCTGATTTTAGGTGTTTTGACATGTTTGAATGGTCTGGACAATCCATTTACATCATAAGTGAGAAACGTTTTACTACAGTGTCTGGAACATTGTCGGAAACTTACACAGTAAGGTGCCGTCCCTTTTAGACACACTTCCCATCAGTCTTTTTCAACAATAAAACTTTCCACAAGCCTTGATACAGTGTGAACCATAAATAAAGATCTAGGTTATTAAATAATAATACAATTAAGTAATTGCTCAAGCATGATAAACTGTGTTGCGAGAGACTGAGCTGAGTGAACTTTAATCCTACCAGCCTCAATTATGCTAATGAATGCAT
>NW_015600967.1:0-441 GCF_001515605.1 Sinocyclocheilus anshuiensis | reverse complement strand
CAATGATCATGGAGAGGAAGAAGGCGGACTGTCCGGCGCTTCCACCCGGCTGGAAGAAGGAAGAAGTGATCCGGAAGTCCGGGCTGAGCGCTGGGAAGAGTGATGTGTATTATTACAGGTGAGTCTTTTTATTTATTTATATTTTTCTGTACGCGTGTTTGTTTGAAGCGCGCGCGTTAAGGCGTTACATTGTATCCAGAAGAAGCTGAACTCGCTGGAGAGATACACTGTAACTCCTGCGCCGTGACGTCACTGCAGTACAGCACGAGCGCTTCCTCTGAGCGTCACCTGTTGAGTGCTCAGCTTTAAACTCTCAGCTATTATTGCTCATTATGTATGAACAGAGACACTCAGAATACACATATTTGAAGCAATTGCTGTTAATCATTTATAATTAAACAATCTCTTACATACATGTTTAATTATTAATATAAGTGTGTG
>NW_015600966.1:0-441 GCF_001515605.1 Sinocyclocheilus anshuiensis | reverse complement strand
AGTGCATCCTATAGCTACTAAGAGTGAATCCACTACATGCACAGGTCAGTTTAACAGATCCACTTGGAGACACAGTTACTGACTGCTCAGACTGTGTGAGCACAACCTGACAATAAACACTTAAACAGAGAGAAAAATGCTTTACACATCAAATGAACTACAATACTGACGAAACAGGATTGGATGTTACATTGTAAGACTGCCTAAATCCCCTAAACTGAAAACACGCACTGTGTACAGCCACCACCAACAGCAGAAGGAGATTTATGGAGAACATTGTCTCTCCTCTTCAGATAAATCACTAATTTACCAGTTGTTTAAATAGAAAATATGGCATTTGAGTTTGCATTGATATATTTGCTCATGCATGGGGACACACAGAGTGGGTGTGTTCAATCAAACAAAACCTGAGTGTCAGTTTTTATTTTTATTTTTATTTTT
>NW_015600965.1:0-441 GCF_001515605.1 Sinocyclocheilus anshuiensis | reverse complement strand
GTGAAATTTACTAGCAATTTCTGAGTGAAAACTGTTTCTACACCAGTTTGTTTTCAGTGTAGCATCGAATCTAGACTGCAAAATGGGGCAAAAATCTGTACCAAACGTGTGTAGAGTATTCCAGCCTTAAATGTCAATTATGAATCTAAGCGAATGTTTCTGGATAGCACAGCACACTGGAGTTTATAGTAGATAATATCTTACCTCACTCCATCAGCTCTCATTATACCCAGACTCTCCACATCACTAACAGCAGACATATCGGTATTCAATCTGCCAAAAGAGAATTTATTGAGTTTAGTTTTAGGTACAGAAAGAAGATACAACCACTTCCTTACAAATGCATTGCGGCAGTACCATGGCATCAGATGTAACATGATACTATGATATACAGTATAGTCAACATTTGAAGTGGATCAAAACCTTTCATCAAAGCTGTCC
>NW_015600964.1:0-441 GCF_001515605.1 Sinocyclocheilus anshuiensis | reverse complement strand
GACCCCTTTAAGATAATCATACCAGTGGAGCCCGTCACATGGCCTGACGAAGCAGATCATGACTAATGTTTACATTTGCCAACTAGTGCATTAACAGCTTTCTACATTCACCCGCCACTTCTGTTTGTCCGTACAGTTGTTCTGTATATTTTCAGCACATTATACAGTCAATTGTGTTGTTGCCAATCGTCCACAAGCAGTTTCTCCATCTCCGCTGTACAATGGACCCGTACGGCAACTTGTTTTGTGGTCACACATTGACCTTTGTGAAAGTACTGATGTAATCATAATCATCCTGATTAAAAATCCTAAATATCAAACGTGTTCTATCAGGAAAGGTAAATCAGGGATAAATCGGCCTAAATCTCTAGTAGTCTGAGCCCGGCTTAACTGTAAACTCCTAATTCCAAAACCTCAGAAGACAACACAGCATTTTCTGAT
>NW_015600963.1:0-441 GCF_001515605.1 Sinocyclocheilus anshuiensis | reverse complement strand
GTGTGTGTGTGTGTGAGAGAGTTAGTGTGTGTGTGTGTGTGTTGTGGTCATGTGATCAGCGGTCAGTGATGACTAGTCCACTGCGCAAACTGACGTGTGTTAGAGACGCATGTGAGCGTGAAGAGAGCAGTGCTGATCTCAGTCTGAGCCCGTCTGATGACAGTCGATCTGGTCGTTCATGTGCATCCACGCTCTCCTGTTATTCAGAGTAAGATGGCAGTGATGCACAGAGGAAATGGGTTATATAAAGCTAGAAGTTGTAATTTTGGAAATTTGAGTCTGCTGTTTTCTCCTATATTCATGTGTTTCTGTGATTTCAGATGAACCGCTGGTGAAGGAGCGTCTCCAGGATCAGCAGATGATCTGTTTGAAGCACAGCAGTTCAGACCAGCATGTAATTCAATGCATTTCTAATGCATGCCGCTGCTCTTACTGTTATAT
>NW_015600962.1:0-441 GCF_001515605.1 Sinocyclocheilus anshuiensis | reverse complement strand
TTTGTGAAAATTAAGTTGGAGGACAAAGGATATTAGAATATACACACTAAAAATATAATACCACGATATTACATTTAATATATTAGCCAATATATATTCAAAATAATCTGATAACCAGTATGATACTGATATTTTCTGTATTCCTAAAGTTAAATATTTTCAGTACATAATGACTTTAGTCATTTTGAAATTAGTACAGAAGTCATATGGACGCTGTTTGTGATGCTTTTACTGTGCTGTTAAACAACTTATTTTATGTTTCATAGAAGAAAGAAAGTCATATGGGGTTTGGAGGATCCTAAGGATGAGTAAATAATGACAGAATCTTCATTTTTGGGTAATATAAAACTCTGCTTTCTGTTTATGAAATAATGAAGACGTGGTTGCCTGTACCACTTTATTTGCAGTTGTTTACCTCACAGTTGACAAGCTCCTTGTTAT
>NW_015600961.1:0-441 GCF_001515605.1 Sinocyclocheilus anshuiensis | reverse complement strand
ATTTCTGGTTTCTGTGAGAGTTATCTTTAGGGGTAGGGGTTGGGTTAGGACATTGAAAATATCATAAACCTGACAGAAAAACAGTTGAAGTCTATGAGATGCCATCACTAATATAGTAATGAAAATGTTTGTGTGTGCGCGCGTGTGCATTCAGTGCGGTCTTACTTGTTTTGACAGTGTGGGCTGTGACTCAGACAGAAAGTACCAAGAAAGGCTGACTTGAGTATCACTTTGACTAAGATACTGACCTTGATATTCTCATGGAGAAGAACACACACACACACATACAGGAGGTAAAAGTGGACAAAGTAAGAAAAACAGCGGGCTGCATTCACAAAACATGTTATCTTACTACTAAGAGTTCTCCTAAATAGCAGGAAAAGTTCTTAGGAAAGAATGTCCTCTTTAAAAGTGTTTGGCAGTAGCGTCGCTACAAGCAGT
>NW_015600960.1:0-441 GCF_001515605.1 Sinocyclocheilus anshuiensis | reverse complement strand
TGTGTGTTTATTTTGTTATTGACAGGAAAGTGCGCAGCACATAATTACACATTCACCTAAACGTGCTCCCAGCAGCGTGGGCAGTATCAGGATGTTCTCTAACAGTATACACTGCTCATGTATTTCAAACTTACTTTTACCTCTTAGCAAAGAATCAAAAAGACCTTCACCATGAGTATATCCAATCCTTTAGGCCTTATTATAATTATTAGGTATTCATTCTGATATCAATTTGCAGCAGTGAAGCGGCCAATGTATGCAATTTAATGAGAATTGCCATTTTGTGGTAACAAGAGCAACAGAAAGCATTAGCACAGAAAGACCACCTACTCACATAAGCCTTGAGCCAAAAGACAAACTTTGCCAGCTACATAATTCGGAAAAGCCCAAACAGATGCACTCACAAAACTTCACAGAATGTATGGTGTGCCTGACAACAAA
>NW_015600959.1:0-441 GCF_001515605.1 Sinocyclocheilus anshuiensis | reverse complement strand
AAATTATGACAACATTATACCCCATCATATAATTTCATGATGATAAAGTTCCCAGGATTCTGCAATGTCTGTTTTAAAATCAGACTTTAAAGTATTAGGTCTGTAATGTATTAGGTCTCTGCATTGTTTCAGAAACGGCTCTAGTTCTCAACTGAACGTCTGTGAAAAGCATTACTTCTAAATAATTTGGCCAAAGAAAACTTGTAAAATTGACATTGTTCTATATTAATTTGTGCCTTTTGAAAATGTTAATTAAAGGTGCAAAAAGTCATAAACAAAAATCTGAAAAAAGTCAATATTTCACTTTTTTGGGCAGCATTTTGTTTGTACAATTTTGGTTTTCAACATAGCATTTAAAAATACAACAGCCATTCTTTTTTCATTTTTTTCGTCATAGTTAAAAAAACGAATGGAATGAATGAATGAATGAATGAATGAATG
>NW_015600958.1:0-441 GCF_001515605.1 Sinocyclocheilus anshuiensis | reverse complement strand
AACCTCTTATGTCTTGTTTTTGGTCGACATTTTTTCACGCTCAGTAGCTCATCTCATGTTTCAAGCATTTCTGCAATGTTACTTCCCATCTCTCATGTCACTACATTTCACTAGTAGCCTAAGAGATTGTTTTTCTCGTTTTGGCGCGTAATTCTGATTTAAAGTGATTCGTATAGTCAGAAACGTGTAATATATGTGAACTTCTAGTTAGAAATTAATTTAGCAACTTTAACCTTTATAAAGGAAAACAGCTGACTACAGTCATGTGACAGCAATAGACACACTTGTCATATGACTTTAATTCAGTCCCTCTTTCCCGTGTTTTTATTGGACCCTTCTTCTGTCGCGCGTCGTCGTTGGCGTAAACACTATCGTTAGAGCTCTTCTTAATTTTCTTGATTTGTTTCGGGACTTTTTTCCAGACAGACGAGAGTTTATTAA
>NW_015600957.1:0-441 GCF_001515605.1 Sinocyclocheilus anshuiensis | reverse complement strand
CCTTAAACCGCATAAACACATTGTATTACACCAAATACACAACATGATGTTCTTTTTAGCAACTTCATATGACCCCTTTAATTATCCATCACAATAAGAATATAGTTAGTAATTAACCAAAGAATATAGTTCTGATGTGAAGCGAAAGATTAAGCTTAACAAAATAGAAAATGGCCTGACTGCTTCTGCTGTAAATCTTACAATAGACAGTGGTTGGATCTTCCATCAGGGCATTGATTCCCTGGAAAAAAATAAACAAACACAAAAATGGATCACTGAACACAAAATTAAGGTTCTGCCATGGCAATTCCAGTCCTCTGACCTAAACCCTATATAAAATTTGTTGGGTGAACTGAAGAGGAGGGTGCACCAATATGGACCTCAGAATTTGAAGGATCTTTGAAAGAATTTTAATGTTTTATGCATTCATTTGATCACCAC
>NW_015600956.1:0-441 GCF_001515605.1 Sinocyclocheilus anshuiensis | reverse complement strand
CCGAGTGTCTGGAGGAGAGTTTGGTTTTCCCTCAAACTGAATTCAGTCTTAAATCAGAGAATGGAGCGGATGAAACAGACGCTCCGTCAGAAAACCCCAGCAGTCACAATCCCTCTCCTGAGATCCCGCGTATGTGCAGCGTTTCAGCCCAGTTACAGTCCACACCAGCTCCGTTTACAATAGCAATCACTGTTTATGTATTGTTTATGTATCATGCATTAGTGCATTACGTTTTCTGTTTCTGTTTCTGATCACAAATGTGTTCTGTTCCCCAGCGTTAAAGAATAGTGCAGACAGGAAGTTCTCGTACCTACAGCTTCCTGTTTCTCTCAAGCTTCTGTACACCGTTCTGCAGGTAAACATCTCACTCTGTTCAGTCAGGCTTGTGCGGCGTTCATGTTTCTCATGAGTCTGCTGCGATGTTTCTTGTAGGAGATGAGT
>NW_015600955.1:0-440 GCF_001515605.1 Sinocyclocheilus anshuiensis | reverse complement strand
TTCTCCTTTGGGATCGGTGAGGGTGCGAGTACGGCTCTCGTCACAGGAATGGCCAGAGAAGGTTCAGGTCACGCTCAGTTCATCACAGGCACTGACCGCATGCAGCCCAAAGTAAGATAATTTGCTGCCGAAACAGACTGGATAGTCAGTATAAGATGTTTAGGGTGTTAAATTCTCTTCTCCATCAGGTGATGCAGTCGCTCAGGTTTGCACTTCAGCCGGCCGTGGATAATATCTCTGTGGACTGGACCGTTCCTGAGGGCGTGACAGTGGAAATGCTGTCCCCACCCATCAATGCTCTGTTCCAGGGTCAGAGGGCACTCATCTACGCTCAGATTAAAGGACAGGTCAAAGCTTTAAACAGTTTAATTATTAGTAGCCTGCAGGCAAAATACAAAATGTGACCCTGGACCACAAAACCAGTCATAAGGGTAAATGTT
>NW_015600954.1:0-441 GCF_001515605.1 Sinocyclocheilus anshuiensis | reverse complement strand
CCAAAGGCTTTAAAATACAAAATAGTATTTTGTATTTCAAATACGCATTTTAAATACATGATGTATCTGAAATACTGCCCATCCCTGGGGATATGGTCATTGCGCTACTTTGAGCTGTTTTTGACTGGCCATTGGGCTAGTTTTTTCACGCAGACCTGGCAACCCTGATGTAGAGCAGATGCTTTCAGTTCAGAATTGTACTGTAGGGTACATTTTCCAACTGCACTAAATTATTTTCATTTCTATAAAATGCAAAACGACAGTGGGGGCGGTGCCGCTGTGGGCAAGAAATATAATCAGTTTATGACGAATCGAATCGTGAGGTACCGAAAGATTCCCACCCCTAATATTATCTGGAATTATTCGCGTATTTTGAAGTGCCCAAGACAACAATAGTACGGTGACCGAGAAGTGCAAAATAAATCACAATTCTGAAAACAA
>NW_015600953.1:0-441 GCF_001515605.1 Sinocyclocheilus anshuiensis | reverse complement strand
ATGTTGATCCAGGAACATGTTGTACTTGGTCAAATCACGCTCATCATAGAACCCAATAGATTAAGGTTAATAAGATGATCTCAGACTCCAAATGTATTAATTAGTACAGAACCTCTCAGGGGTGTGTGAGCTCCCCAGTTCTCTTAACATTGTATACAAATGGTTGTGTGAGTAAAACCACCAACAATTATATTGTGAAATTTAGTGATGACACTGCTATTCTTAGCTTGTTATATAAAGATCAAGTGGTGTGATGCCCATCATCTTGTTGTTAATGTGAAGAAAACTGAGGAGATTATTTTCGATCCAAAGGTAACTGGAGATCATAGTCCAGTATTTATTCATAAAGTTCCCATTATGTAGGTTTCTTTATATTAGGGCTGCCCCCTAATAGAAGACTAATCGTTAGTCGACCAGAAGAGGCTTGGTCGACCAAAATTT
>NW_015600952.1:0-440 GCF_001515605.1 Sinocyclocheilus anshuiensis | reverse complement strand
GATTGAGTTAGACCTATCGGACTGCGCCATCTAGAGTTTCATGCCTGAACTCTGTATTGAAACAAATTTGTTACGTCGTGTATTACAAAAAACAGCAATGTGCCGTTTTGTGTTACATTGTGGCCTACTGAGAAATGTAGTTCAGAGTAATGACGGTACGTTTACTCTCCAACACTGGTGTTCGATAGCGTTTTATCTGGTGTGTGTGTGCGAGTGTGTGTGTGCGAATGTGTGTGTGTGTTTGTGTGTGTGTGCGAGTGTGAGTGTGTGTGTGCATGTGTGTGCATGTGAGTGTGTGCGTGTGTGTGCGAGTGAGTGTGAGTGAGTGAGTGCGTGAGTGTGCAAGTGTGTGTGAGTGTGTGTGTGTGAGTGTGAGTGTGTGCATGTGTGTGCGAGTGAGTGAGTGCGAGTGTGTGTGTGTGTGTGTGTGTGCGAGTTTG
>NW_015600951.1:0-441 GCF_001515605.1 Sinocyclocheilus anshuiensis | reverse complement strand
TCGTAGCCAAGTTTATTAGATCCATGTCGCACAGTGTGACATGCATTGATCTTATAGGATTGCTAAAATCGTAGTGTGTCTTGGGTTTAAGGTGTGAAAGACCAGTGCTGAAACAGGGGGTTTCATGATACTTTAAAACCTCCTGAAATTAAAACTGAGATGTTGAAGCAGCACCTCTGATGGATCACAGTGACTGAATCTAAAACCTTCAGCTGATACACAGATTATTAGCCCATATCCACGCATTTGTAAGTTACTGAACTCGCTATGACAGAAAACAACATGATTTGAATTCTCGATGCAGCATTGAAGGCTGTACATTTGTGTCGACTAAATTCGCCAGCCTTTGTGAACAACTAAAGTGGCACATTCGAGATGGTAAAAAATGGAATGTCCGATGACTGGCTGTAAAAAAGTATTTTAAAGTGAAGTCATCATTTT
>NW_015600950.1:0-441 GCF_001515605.1 Sinocyclocheilus anshuiensis | reverse complement strand
AAACTTAAGTATTCATAATTGCAAGAGATTCAAGACTGTTGTACATAAGAAAATTTTTCCTAATTTTAACAAGCACACCTGCTCTCCAACACCTCCCTCCAAGCTGATAGAGGGTGGAGTCACTTTGTCCTTTGGTCAAATTTAGGTCACAGTCAAAGCCCAAGATGAGCAGAGTATAGCTACAGACTTCTGAAAACGGTTTTATTACCAACATGGTTCAAATGTCTTGTGTTCAGAAGAAACTCATTGGGAAGTTGTCAAACTTGTCTGAGTAAGTGAAAAGTCATTTTTGGGTGAACTATCACTTTAACTCTCCACAGGACACCTCTGCGCTAAATTCAAACAAACACAAGGAATGTTAGTGCAAAACCCAAATATAACTTAAAGGCTTATCTAAATATTCAAAAGACTAACATCAATTGCAAAACCACAAAGTGTCAG
>NW_015600949.1:0-440 GCF_001515605.1 Sinocyclocheilus anshuiensis | reverse complement strand
AAAAACTATAACCGCTATGAATTTATTTACAATAAATATTTAAAGTCCTCATAAGCCTCCCTTACTTGCAGGCCAACCTAATCAAATATTCAGGAGCAATAGCCAATGCTCATTGCTCCCAAACACAATATGCAGATTTGCCAACAGACAGGACCTCGGCTGAAACTTTGAAATAAGTTTGTACAATAGACAGATTATTTTAAAGCACTGTACTACAGTTCACTAATACTATAGCTCAATGTGCATTTTTACATATTCGAATGCTTAAAGGGATAGTTCACCCAAAAATGAAAATTCTGTCTTTATTTTCTCACTGTTATGTTGTTCCAAATTGGTATGACTTCTGTGGCACAAAAAAAGAAGATATTTTGAAGAATGTTGGTAACCAAACAGATTTGGTTATGTCCACTTGCATGAATAGTTTTCAAAATATATTATTT
>NW_015600948.1:0-441 GCF_001515605.1 Sinocyclocheilus anshuiensis | reverse complement strand
ATTGAAGAGCGTCAGTGAATGAAATGTCACAGTTTTGCATTGTGCCATGAAAATGCATTTTTTTATTTTGGTCATTAAAAAACGTTATGTGCACCCCTGATTATATATTATTTTGTGTTTTTTGTAATGGCAGGTACCACATGGAATGCCTCACACCGCCGCTGGACACTGTACCTGTAGAGGAGTGGTTCTGCCCAGAGTGCATTGCCAACAACCGCACATCAGGTCATCTTTCATTTCTCAAACCATTCATTACATTAATGACTTATGTATTAGGGCTGTCAAATAAAAATTTTAATTTCGAATGTGTCGAATTCAAATTAAAAATCCACATTCGATTGCAAAAACGCTGCATTCGAATTTTAGGTGTGCGTCAGGCAGCTTTATCAGTGACACACGAGATGCGATGACGATGTAGGTGTCATTGCATTTGAATGTTTT
>NW_015600947.1:0-441 GCF_001515605.1 Sinocyclocheilus anshuiensis | reverse complement strand
ATGGATGAAATCTGCTATGATTACTCTACTTTTAAAGCATAAATTTGCTTTAAACAATAGGTCTTAATAATATTCACATATGCAGTTCATTAGGGGACTTATAGTATTAGCCCTACAGTTACAGCACGAAATACTATTTAAACCTATTATTATTAACATTTTACATAACATTTACCTAATTTATCTTACAATTCTGACTTTTTTTCCTGAAGTTTATATCTCCTAGTTCGGACTTTATAAATCGATTTAATGCAACAATAGCGAGTTTGTCAACTCTGAGGAAAAAAAGCCAGAAGTTATGGATATAAACTCTTGATTCTGAGGCGAGGGGAAAAGAGAGAATGACGAGTTGTTTTTTCTTATCAGAATTGTGCGATATAATCACGTAATTGCGAAAATAAAGTCAGAATTTTTAAATATAAACTCAAATTTACCTTTTTT
>NW_015600946.1:0-441 GCF_001515605.1 Sinocyclocheilus anshuiensis | reverse complement strand
GACTAATATTAGCGTAGATGTCATTCTTCTAACAATGTAGCAAGTCCATCGGGTGTTATGGGAAGTGTTCTCGGTTCCGGTTGTCCACACGCACCCACACACACACACACACACACACAGTCACACACCCACACATCTCATTATTCTTTCCCTGTGCCACTGGTTCCTCCTTCTTCAGCCTTTAACTGATTCCAAGCAGAAAATCAAAATGCCTCTTTTGGCGCTCTGTTCCTCACTGAATATCTGATCTGTGTGTGTGTCAGAGCTTCATTGAATCAAACATAATCACTTGCTCGGCATGTCTTGATCGCAGGGCTCTTTCAAAAAGAACTTTATATCACAAAGTTCACAGAGTCAGAGATGTTTCTGACTTTGGTGGAAACTGGCTACATGTCTAACCTTTAAAGGCTAAATTTTTAAAATAATGGATTACTATTTTTT
>NW_015600945.1:0-441 GCF_001515605.1 Sinocyclocheilus anshuiensis | reverse complement strand
ATAATTATTTAGAAAATAATAAATAAATAAATAATCCTAAATATACTAAATTAAATAATGTTTTCACCCTTTTTGCATAATTTGACAAAATTACAGCTCATATTTCATGTATCTCACTAACTTTTAATGACTTTATTGGGGTAAAATTGATGTTTATGGTGGAAATGAGTCATTTGTTTAAAAATAGTTAAAAAATGTCAGCTAATCAGTTCTAAAATGCAATTCAAATTTTCTGTGGATTTTCATCAAAAAACAGTTTGTGAAAAAAGAGTGAAAAGATTGTAGGTATAGGTAAAAAAAAAAAGAAAGAAAGAATAAAAAGTAAAAAAAAAATGTCATGATACAAAAATACAAGATAGTTTTGTAATATTCATAAAATAAAACGGGAAAGGAAAAAAGTGCATGTAATTGAAGACAAACCTCATCTTTTTTTTTTTTTTT
>NW_015600944.1:0-441 GCF_001515605.1 Sinocyclocheilus anshuiensis | reverse complement strand
CCCCAAATAAGGGCCCAGCCAACAATGAGGGGCAGTGCATTTGTGAGTAAAAGAGGACATGATGGATAGAGACTAAAGGAAAGGCCACGTGGGTAAAAGACGGCAGAAGCTGAGTGTCTTGGTGTGAGTTAGATCGGGGCTAAGTGACGCTCTCTCTGTATCGGATCTGCAGACCATGATGCAGTGTCACGGGAGACAGAGCTACACCAGGCTTGGTGTGTGGTACGTACAGGATGTGTATTTACATTTATGGGCTCTTCTTGTGGGCACACTGACATTGTTGGGTTATGGACATACTAATGGATCTACAAGGTTTGGCTGCACAGTCTACATCATTACTGCACAACCAGAGGTCTGGGTCTGGTTGAATGCTTTGTATTTGTCTGGGTTTCTGTATGAAGAGGGGATTATATGTTTTTTTGGTTTTGTTTAGTTTTTTTT
>NW_015600943.1:0-440 GCF_001515605.1 Sinocyclocheilus anshuiensis | reverse complement strand
GTTACAAGATATTTCCTGCAGCTGTGAGAAACGGACCTGTTTTCTCCATCAGTCTCAACTGCCTCTTGGGTCTGCTCATTTTCAACGACCTCTTCACTAGGTGACCCCTCTTCAATTTCACTACAGGACAGAAGGAAAATGACAACCATTTTATGATGGGGGGGCTGCTTTTTTCAGCAAAGTGAGAAAATAATTCCAATCTGACATAATATAAAAAGTGAAACGTCACCTCATATGGTCTCTCATCGAGCCCCAGTTACGAGATCCACTGCCGCTGCGCTTCTCTTCTGATCTGACACTCCTGATTTAAAGCAACATCCAATTTATCAGATGATTGTGTGCATAAAAAGTTCTATGCTCAAATTTGTTCATTTTCATACTTTCAACCCAAAAATAAAAAAAGACAAAATGCAAAAACACTAGGGATGCACGATATTATC
>NW_015600942.1:0-440 GCF_001515605.1 Sinocyclocheilus anshuiensis | reverse complement strand
TATATAGATATATATATATATATATATATATCTATATATATATATCATTATCATTATTTTTCATTACTGGTTATCAATTTCAATAATATATATCAATAATATATTTATTATAATTATTGGTTATCTGCCATAAAATGAAAATAATTAATACCTTGTAAACATCTGCCAAGATATTAATATCTACTATTCATTTATAGAAAATTAGTTTGTCTGCCTAAACCAAACTGAAATTCTCCTTATACATTAACCCTAAATAAACACTAACGATTAAAGACAACATGAAAAAAACATATATATAATAACATATATATAATACATAAAATATAAGTATATTTCCTTGGTTGAGTGCATAACTCATTGTTAGTCTCAAAATAAAATAAAAAAAATTCATAACCTTTAGGGCTGTCAAAATGGCTGAAAAACTAAATTCGAATTTTGTA
>NW_015600941.1:0-440 GCF_001515605.1 Sinocyclocheilus anshuiensis | reverse complement strand
GATGATTATGCATCATCCAATGTGTTTTTATAGGATAATAACATTGGCTAATTTAGTATATGTAGCACAAAATGTAAAATTATTACTGGGGTAAGATGTTCCCCTAACTTATTAATTTTCTTAATAATTGTCATTAATATTTATATATTTAAGTATATAATGTGATTAATATAAAATACTAAATCAACTATTTTAGACATAACATATGTCATAATAGCAACACTGTGAAAGCAAACACAATGATTTTACTCTATTAGCCTATAGATTTTAATGAAAAGCAAAGGTGTCTGAAATTTACATCTACATTATGAAATATTAAATAATAACCCCATAAATTACAAAAATTATTACTTTTAAAAATAATAACACTAGTAACAACATGCCACTTAGTGCCTATTTTGCCAATTCTGGGGACTCAAGGGTCCCAGAAAAAAAAAAAA
>NW_015600940.1:0-440 GCF_001515605.1 Sinocyclocheilus anshuiensis | reverse complement strand
TTTTAACATTTTTATATATATATATTTTTTTTAAGAATTGCAGCTTTTGACCATTTTAGTGCACATACACTAAATGGTTCCGCGGACGGCGCCGTCTTTGATTTAGCAAAACAATTCGCTGTATTGCATAGTTTGACCAAACTCGCCACCACCACAATCATTCCCTTTAAATAGACTCCTAAGCCTTTACGGCCTAATGGTTTGCAAGCGGATATAGGCTGTCTTTGGCTAATATAATAAAAACGCTAACAACCATTAGTCTAAAGACAATTTAATTGTTTGCATGAAAACACTTCAGTTAGCCTAATTGAGCACTGGGTGTATTACAACTTCAGAATCATATTCGTAAAGACTGAGATGTGATGAACTGCGAACTGTAAACAGCGATAAGGTATAGCTAGAGTGGTCCGGACCAACCTTACGAAAGTATGACTTACAGA
>NW_015600939.1:0-440 GCF_001515605.1 Sinocyclocheilus anshuiensis | reverse complement strand
GTGTGCAAGAATGAAGTGGAAATTTTTCGGCTTTTGCATTATTGGGAAATGATGTCGCCTCTCATCGTAAGCTGGTCTCATTTCCCTTCGTTAGACTGTAAGCTCAAACGTCCTTGAGAGAATAAGGAAATGGGAAGTCTGCATATTTCCACTGTAATGTGTGCTTGAACTCTTGTGGCCGTCAGCCGCCACACCTGTCCCCTCAGTCAGGGCTCATGAGACAGGCTGGTTTCTCACACACAGCTTGTTCGTTTGCGTAACACACAGGTGGAATGTTTTCGAGATTGAAAGGTGTGTATTATAATGTCACATTACAGTGAGTAATTAAAGTTGTGTGACTTCTTTGATGTTTCTACAGAAAGTTCCGTAACTCTGTTATGGTATTGATTTGAATATTCATGTTGGTAATGTTTGTTCGTGTAAATTAATAATTTATATAT
>NW_015600938.1:0-440 GCF_001515605.1 Sinocyclocheilus anshuiensis | reverse complement strand
ATCAACATCCGTTTATGTCATAACGTCGTTTAACAAACTTTAGCCGCGAAAACCTGCTTTCACCTGAAAATTAATTAATTTGCAACACTAAATTGACCTATCATATCATACTATATCTGATAAATATGCTTTATAAAATAGAAAGAAGAGGAGCTCACACATCACATGAGCCACGTTATTAAACATTTATAGTAAGTTATTATAAAATTAAGAGTGGCAAAATTCCTAGCTATGATATTTTTACTTGTCAGATTCAGTGACCCTAGCCAGCTCATGCATTTGTAAGGAGCAAACTGTGGGATCTCCAACATTATTGGGTAATTAAACTAAACAGTAATAAGAATAAAGACCTACATTTATCAGATAATCAGAATATGTTACAAATAATAAGCGCTAAACATCTCATAAGGAAACAATTCTTAGTGGTAGCCTAAAATATT
>NW_015600937.1:0-440 GCF_001515605.1 Sinocyclocheilus anshuiensis | reverse complement strand
TTCAGTGACTGATAATGTGAAAGAATTTTAATCCAAATCTATGAATGGCTTTAACACAAAGCCGGACGGAGGGAGAGTTCAGGAATGGGCACTTTACACCCTAGGTGTCAAACTCATTTTAGGTTGTGGTCCGGATACAGGACTACTATTTTTATTTGTTGGACATTGGCGTGCTCATGGAGATAATAAAGTTTAGAATTAACTGCCTGCTTCACTAACCTATACTGGGGTTAAATTAAAAGGTGCATGTTGAATTTCTTAATTTCATTCACCAGACCTTTTGAACGGTAGTGTAATAAATTTTATGGCAGTATTCAGAGAAAATAAGTATAAAACGTAACACTTTATAGGAACAATTCTCACTATTAACTAGTTGCTTGTTAGCTTGCCTATTTTTAACATATTGCCTGTTTATTAGTACTTATAAAGCACATATTCTG
>NW_015600936.1:0-440 GCF_001515605.1 Sinocyclocheilus anshuiensis | reverse complement strand
CTTGTGTGGCATTTGTCTAACCCCTCCTCCACTGTGATTGGACAGCTGAGTAAAAAGTGACAGTGATGAGTGCTACATTTTACACATAGACTGTAAAAAAGATGGACGACACATCACCACTTCCTTTCACTGTAGAAAAATTAAGCTTAAATGTCCCAGAAATGGCCGCTGTCATCTTGTGCTGATGACATAATTTGGAGCCCAAGTCTGTGCTGTGTAGTGATCACGAGGAGGAGGACCCACGGTATCAAAGTCCCGCCCTAAACTCCCTCAGACCCAATCACAAGCACACAATGTGTACGTCTACGTGGACATCAGTAATCTAATTTACTAATTTATCTTATTCGTTACCTTATATTTATTTCGTGCTTTAAGGAAATATGAAAAGACGATCAGTTCACGTGCCGCTTGAACTGAGGCAATACAGCGATCTGTCATGA
>NW_015600935.1:0-440 GCF_001515605.1 Sinocyclocheilus anshuiensis | reverse complement strand
GTTGATTTGTGTATTGGGAGGTGAAACATAGCAACCCCCCGAAATTAGACAATGAACTTTGACTGAACTTCCAGCCAATCAACAACTTTAGGAAACCCCTTTCTGCAGCCATGCCATACAAAATAAATTCCATTAAAACTAAGGCAATGCAAGAACAACCTCCAGATTCTTGCTGAACTGGTGCATTTAATATAATGTTTATTAGCCTCACTGAGAAATTCAATGTGAGGGTTTATTGATTAAAGGCAGTTCAGGTCTAAGAAATTGCCTATATTACTATAAACATGGGATTTCACATTTTCACTCTCTCAAACTTATTCTTTCCTCACTTTATTACTGCACCTTGTGTGAATGTGTGAGTGCGTGTGTTTATGTGTTAGATCAGTTTATATGTATTTTTGATTTATCCAATAAAGTCTTACGTACATTGAAAAGAGAAG
>NW_015600934.1:0-440 GCF_001515605.1 Sinocyclocheilus anshuiensis | reverse complement strand
GTTTCAAACCTGAATGACTTACTTTCTTTTGCGCAACATAAAATAAGGTATTTTGAAGACTGTCGGTAACAAAGCTGTTTTGGTTACCAGTGACTTTTATTGCATGAACAAAAACGACTGAGATGTTTCTCAAATTATCTTCTTTTATGTTCCATATTTTATGTTAGGCCGTTGTAGCCTAAACGTTTATGTGCAATAAACTTTATGCGGAATCAAATGAAATATTTCTTTCTAAAGCTACTATTTGTAATCTCTACTTGCTACTTTCTCATTTAACACAATAATAGCTTTACATAATCTTTTGTGGGTATTTTCACTGCCAAATTTAGTTTGTGATTAATTAGATTAATTAATCGCTGCACCGTGTAATTAATTAGATTAAAAGGTTTAATCGAATGACAGCCCTAAATATAATATAATATAATATAATATAATATAAT
>NW_015600933.1:0-440 GCF_001515605.1 Sinocyclocheilus anshuiensis | reverse complement strand
TTCACATTAGAAGTGAACTGTACCAGAGTTTGCATCAGCCATACCCCAGATCACCCTTTTTAGGCAGACTCAAGTACGGTTCACACGTGCGCACCTGAGTTCAGAAAACATCCAAACACAATATCCAAACAAACCAAACTCTGACGTCAAATGAACCCTGGTGCGCACCAAAAGTGCTAGTGTGAATGTCTTCTTAGTCGGGTGGTTCTGATTGGCTGTCAATGTTTTTAGCGTTTATCAACTAGGAAAAAATTGTTCTGGAAATGATTCCAATGATATCTGACTTCCCTATTCTTGTAGAATTTGAATGATTGTTAAATCTTTAGTTTTCATCTATGGTGTGAACGGTTGTTTATGGTGCCTTTATGGCAGGGGTGGGGAACGTTGATCCTGGCGGGCCACTCTCCTGCAGAGTTTAGTTCCAACCCTGAAAAACCCTA
>NW_015600932.1:0-440 GCF_001515605.1 Sinocyclocheilus anshuiensis | reverse complement strand
ATTATCAATGTTGAAAACAGTTGTGCTGCTTAATATTTTTTTGTGTAAACCATGATACTTTTTTCCAGGATTCTTTGATGAATACAAAGTTCAAAAGAACAGAATTTATATCTTTTTTTCATAACACTATGAATATTTTATTGATACACCGTACATGTTACTAGTCCTGTTTTGAACAATATTTTGCATGTTATTCAAAAGAAAAATACTTTGTTTAGTAATTTTTCATTAAAATATAATTAAATATTAGTGCTGTCAAACGATTAATCGCAATTCATCGCATCCAAAATAAAAGTTTTAGTTTACACATTATATATGTGTATACTGTGCATATTTATTATGTATATATAACTACAAACACATGCATGTATTAATACAAATAAGTTGTTTATATATTAATATATTTATATATAATATAAAATATAAGAATATAAATATAT
>NW_015600931.1:0-440 GCF_001515605.1 Sinocyclocheilus anshuiensis | reverse complement strand
GGAATTTTAAGATGTAGGCTAGAATAGTAAACACCTGTTTGTATTGAATAAACAAAGTTTTTGTGTGGTAGTCTTATATATTTTTTTTTTTTCCCGTTTGCAATTTCCAAGAACAGCTTCACATTTAAATGATTTGCTCTTTAATCAGATCAGAATATGGCTATTAAATATACTATTTGTGGAATATTGATGATTAAATTAGAGGTTTGCTTATTTTAAGACAGAATTTTGTGGGGAAAAATTAAAAGGGGACAAAGTCAGGCACAGCAGCAATGCATTCAAGGCTTTTTCAAGAAGAAACCAAGACAGTTTGATGCAGTAAAGTGCAGTGCAGGTCAGAGCCAATCCACCAGGCAGGGCCAAGATGGCCAGCAAATTAGCAGCCCTGAACCTGGCACACACACAGTCTGTTTGGACAATAAAATAAGTTGAGAACAATT
>NW_015600930.1:0-440 GCF_001515605.1 Sinocyclocheilus anshuiensis | reverse complement strand
CTTGTAGCAATACCATCCAAAAATAATCTATATCATTTATGAACATTAAAAAGTAGTATACATCTGTTTTTAAAAATGAACAAAACAAACAAGAATGGGGTCACTAATGTAACTTGCGTCTGTGCAATGAAACTAAGCAGTCTTGCGACTTCTCCACGATGAGAAGTGCAGGATGACGAAAGGTGTCATACTGGACAGAATCAAAACTGCTGTGGACCAGTTCATTTCACACCATAGTCGGCATTTCCCATTTGTGTGATGAGCCAAGCGTGTTGTTCTTTTTGGACAGGGTGTTTCATAGGACACTATTGCTTATTGGACACTGAATGATGCTAATCTATGTGACATTACATATCACCACGAATACAACAACAGGCCAGCTACCAAATCTCATAATGAATCTCCAAAGTCATAAGGACGTTCTTCTGAAAAATCTGCTT
>NW_015600929.1:0-439 GCF_001515605.1 Sinocyclocheilus anshuiensis | reverse complement strand
GTGGTTGTTGGGATGCGTAGGAGGAGGACTGGAGGGCTGAATACGTAACCTGAGAGAGAAAGAAGCACAGCGATCAGCATCTGTCCATCTGTGAGTGTGTGTGAGAGTGTGAGTGTGTGTCAATGAGTGAGTGTGTGTGCAAAAGTGAGTGTGTGTGTCTGTCAGTGAGTGAGTGTGTGTGAGTGTGAGTGAGTGCAAGAGTGAGTGTGCGTGAGAGAGTGAAGGTGTGCAAGAGTGTGAGTGTGTGCAAGAGTGTGTGTGTGTGAGTGTGTGTGTGTGTGTGTATGCGTGCGAGAGTGTGCATGCAAGAGTGTGTGAACGTGAGTGTGTGCAAGAGTGTGTGTGTGTGCGAGAGTGAGAGTGTGAGTGTGTGAGAATGTACATGTGAGTGTGTGAGTTTGTCTGTGTGTGTGTGTGTGTGTGTGAGTGTGTGTGCGAG
>NW_015600928.1:0-440 GCF_001515605.1 Sinocyclocheilus anshuiensis | reverse complement strand
CTTGACTTTAGTTAAGTTGTACTCAGTTGCGTTAACTATGGGGGAACTAGTCATAGTACTGGTCATAACCGCATCAGAGAACACATCAGCAAACTTACACTGCAATTTTAGGTTCACTTCTGGTCCAATCTCCGCCCTCTGATAGATTGTTGTTGCCAAATCCACATGGACCTCCTCCCTCCATGTTTTCAAGAGGTTGAGATAGTAAATTTTCCAGTCAAACCACCTCATACTCAGCATCACCAACTTGCTGTGTGACCTCAAAGGGCCCTTGCCACTTGGAGAGTTCAACATTGGTAGAAACAAAACCACTATTGTCAGGCTGGCCTGATTTTCTGACAAAACTAGACTCTCTGTCTTATCAGGAACTTTCACTCTGGAACTTTCACAGAAACAAAACAATAAATCTACAAACCTAGCAAAGAGATCACCAAGCAAAG
>NW_015600927.1:0-440 GCF_001515605.1 Sinocyclocheilus anshuiensis | reverse complement strand
TAGATGAAACTGGAATTAATGTCTATCAGAGACCCGACCAGGAAGGCACAGAGGAAGGGAAAGAAAAGGAGACTGGGATATCTTATCATTATTCTAATAGGGTATGATTGCTGTGGACAGAGGCAGACTGTCTATGGCTAGACAGGACAGTCAGTTTAATCGTTGCAAGTATTGAGCAAATTTGCCAAGGCTGGGCAAGCTGAGATGCTGAAAACCAATCCAGCCATCCACTGGTTCGATTATCTTGCTTTTTATTTTTTTAGGATGAAAGTTGTGTGGTTGAATAGGAGGGAGATATGTTTTGAGCTCTGGTTTGTTTTTGGCAGGCTGTGTGACAGCTTAATGAGCAAGTTAAGGAGCGTGCATCGGAAGGTCAGGGACTGCCGATCAGAGAGGGAGTCGTATATCTCCACACAAAGTCTCCTCACCCGTATCCTGTA
>NW_015600926.1:0-440 GCF_001515605.1 Sinocyclocheilus anshuiensis | reverse complement strand
GTTTCAAGTATAAATCAAATACACTAAATACACACTTAACATGCTCACAGCAAGCTAATAAGGATCATCACAAGGCTTTGGCATGTAATGTAAATAATAACTGGTTAGAAGCCATGGTACACACAATGAAAGGATTCTATTACTATATCAGAACCAATCCACTGATCATCTGACTTTAAATTTTCATACAGTGTGCATCCTATATTTTTTATGCATACACTAAATACACATTTAATTCACAAATAATGGAAAGTAACAGTATTTCGGCCAGCTTGTGAAAGGGTGATGTGTAATATACAAATTTACAACACAGCTACCAGAAGCATATTGTGATTTTTTTATTTGACTTACATCAGCAGAAATACCGAAACTTCACTTAAAAAGGTATTTGCCTGATATTCTTAAAGTTTGAGATGCATGTCTCCTAGTGCCATAAGAGA
>NW_015600925.1:0-440 GCF_001515605.1 Sinocyclocheilus anshuiensis | reverse complement strand
TGATGGTGCAGGTGTGCAGTCCAGATTAAGGTCCTCATATTAAACTCCCCAACCTAGAAAGGGAGTCGCCAATCAGTTAAAATAAAAATATTATTACATAATCTACTCTAACATTACTGTAAACGACCAGAGATTGGGACCGGTATTGAGAAACACTGCGGCGACAGTTATTATATAAGAATAAGAGGCAGCATGATTGTGTGATACAGCACTTCAATAAACAAGATGTTAAAGTCGAGTAACTTACATTTTAGACACAATATTGTCAGTCACTTTATCTGTTTTTGCTTTGCTCTGCCAACAAAAAACATTCCAAACAAAGATACAAGAAAACATTTGCGTGTCACCCTAAAGGTTCTAGAATGATTCTACACTCTAAAAAATGCTGGGTTATTTTTTTTTTTAACCCAAATGCTGGGTTCAGCCTGATGGGTCATTTT
>NW_015600924.1:0-440 GCF_001515605.1 Sinocyclocheilus anshuiensis | reverse complement strand
GGGAGAAGAGTGAGTGTGTTTAGAGAGTGTCTGACTGTGTAACTTTCAGCTGTCCACTCAGACACCATTTCAAGAAGGCAGGAATGTAAACAAAGCTAAACGCCTCTAAATCACTGACTCTTAATGGACTTTCTGAGCTCAGATGGTCTAGTGTGCGTGTGGGTCTGCGCGAGTTAAAACACAATCAATCAGTCTGATGGAGGAGATGATTTGTAACACAGACACACTCAGAGGTAGGCGGTAACTGGGAGGACTAACTGGCAGTGTTGGGCTAGATATTCAATAGAATGTAGCTAGCTTACGGAATAGGTTAGAGAAACGTCATTGGAAGGTTAGGGAAATGTTCTGCAAACCTAAACAAAATGCTTTACAGTAGTTCTGTAAAGACATGTTTTCTGGCTAACCAAAAACAAACCCTAAACATATGTTTTTAGAATGTT
>NW_015600923.1:0-440 GCF_001515605.1 Sinocyclocheilus anshuiensis | reverse complement strand
TGATCCAGGGTCACATATGAATTATATTTGAAGAAAGAAAATTCAATATATAAACAAAACAAATGAAATGAAGGAAATTTAATTTTATTTATAAAAAGATTGAAATAAAAATATGAAGAAAATAGAAATAAAAAGAAAATATATAAATAATAAAGAAATAAATGAAACAAATGTTGACATAAAAAGCAGAAAATCAAATGCACGGATGAAGATATATAAGATATGAATAAAGATAAAGGAGAAAACTACAAATATTTTAGAAATCTAAAATAAGAAAATATATAAAGAAAACGGTGAAATAAAGATGAATAAAATACGAAAATAAAGACTATTAAAATCATATAATAGTATATATATCCTATTACTTGTTTCGCTTCTGTTTCAGTTTTTTATAGCCATTTCTTACTATGTGTCAGTAAGTTGTTGTTTTTTAGCATGTG
>NW_015600922.1:0-440 GCF_001515605.1 Sinocyclocheilus anshuiensis | reverse complement strand
TATTGTTAAAAGCGCTATATAAGTAAAGGTGACTTGACTTGACTATATACCAAGCACCAAGCACCACTGTCTCTGTAAGTAATATCATAATCTACATTATTTTATGAAGACACATTCCATGTTCCATTCTATCCAAATTAAACTTTTTAAAATATTTGATACCAAAAAAACATTTTAATAAGGAAAAAAAATCAATATTATATCAATAGATTTAATGCAAACTACCATTCAAAAGTTGTCAGTAAGTTTTTTTTTTTGTTTGTTTTTTTTAAGATATTGGTACTTTTATTGAGAGAGGCATTCAATTGATTAAAAATCTCAGTAAAGACATTTAATGCTACAAAAGATTTCTGTTCAACATGATATTACAAAGGATTTCTATTTGGAATAAATGCTGTTCTTCTAACTTAATTCTGAAAAATACCACTGTCACATTTATG
>NW_015600921.1:0-440 GCF_001515605.1 Sinocyclocheilus anshuiensis | reverse complement strand
CTATGTCGTAAACAGTGAAGCTAAATGAAATATATTTTTTGAAATTAAAGATATATTTAATTTCAACCTTCATATAAAAATGTATATTTCAAAATGTATTTCATGGACAAGAAAATACATTTCTAATCTTACGCTCTGTAACATTTACATTTACTGTTGGCTATATGATTTGATATTGATTTAATAATGTTATTTTTGACATTATAATATTGATTTTTTTTTAACACTGTAAACTGTGTTCCTAGCTGATTTTTATTAATATATGTTCACGTGTTATAGACAACAAATAAAGTCTGGGACACATGTGAATGTATTTTCTTGAGTTGAAATGCATGGACTTTCACAAAAAAAAATAAAATAAAAAAAAATCACAGTTTTTTGATCCTGACACAAAAAGAGCAGCTAACATTAATTGACTAATCATATCAGCAGCATATGTG
>NW_015600920.1:0-429 GCF_001515605.1 Sinocyclocheilus anshuiensis | reverse complement strand
AGTGAAGAACAGCATCTCCCATCGGTACCGTGCCCTGGCAGCCTTGTCGGAACACTTCTCCAAGCTTAACGATGCACCAGAGACCAAGCGCGCAAAACACCAAGACTGAGTACTGTTCACTTTCCAAACAGATTCAGCCAATCGGAGCTTAGTTTTGCTCATCAGGCTTTGGCTCAAATCAAAGCACTAATGTGCTGCTCATAAACGGTTTCAAATGTACTCCGTCCCTGTTGTGTTTTAAATAAATGCTTTGTTTATAAAAATCACAGTACATCTGCATCTTTAATTTTCACAATAATTGAAATTAGTAATGACTCTGTTATCATTAGCCATAGTAATTACAATTGGTTTTATATCGAAACTGGTGTGTCCTCATTTGGTTTTCTTAGTAAACGTGTGTGTGTGTGTGTGTGTGTGTGTGTGTGTGTG
>NW_015600919.1:0-440 GCF_001515605.1 Sinocyclocheilus anshuiensis | reverse complement strand
TTATTAACAGTTTGAATAATTTTTTTATTTTTTTTATTTTAGTTAATGTTTTAGTAACTTTGTGTTTTTGCCATTTTTATTATAATTATTTTTTTTTTGTTAAATGTCTATATATATTTAATTTTTTAAATTTAAGATTAGTTATTTTAATGCATGAAGTTAAACTAAATGAAAATTCTAAATGTTGCTTTGGCAACTAGCTGAAATAAAATTAGTTTAAGTCTAGAACTTTTTGTTGTATTTTTTTTGTGTTTTCTGTTTTTATTTTAATTGTAAAGTTTTAGTCATTTTGTGTGTGTTTGTTTGTTTTTGTTGTTTTGTCATTTTTATTGTTTTTTTATGTCTATTTTTTTAAATAAATGTTTTCTGTCAGTTTTACTTATTTTAGTGCATCGAGTTGAACTAAATGAAAATGAGAAATGTTGCTTTGGCAACTAGCT
>NW_015600918.1:0-440 GCF_001515605.1 Sinocyclocheilus anshuiensis | reverse complement strand
CCGAGGGGAGCCCCAGGTGCACCTGCCTCAGAGTCGGCCCAATTACTCGCCTATTTCCCCTAGCTCAACATTTTCACTCAGGCAGAGGTAGGGCAACTCTTGTTTTCATCATCTCTTTTTGTCCATTAGTCTGATCTCACTGTTTTAGATTTTAACATCTGAATTCACAAGTTTGCTTGTTTGTTTTAGATGTGTTTTATTTTAAATCCATGAATATTAACAGATCCTTTCTTCTTTTGAACACTATGAGTGTGCATAGTATAATGTAATCCGGATGTACAACATTCATCATGTTGTCATTGTCATGTGACCTATTAGCATAAGTTGACTTCACAAATCCTCCACAGTGTTGGTTTAAAAATATAACTTTTCATCTCACTGGTTTAGATTTTAAAAAATCTGAATTAGTGCTGTTAAAATTAACGTGTTAAAGCATGCAA
>NW_015600917.1:0-440 GCF_001515605.1 Sinocyclocheilus anshuiensis | reverse complement strand
TGACCCTCTAACACTTGCACTCTCTTTTTTTCTATTCTATCTACTTGTTTTCTTTTTGTTTATTAAAAAAAATGTACCCTCTAACACTGGCATTCTTATTTTTCTATTCTGTCTACTTGTTTTCTTTTTATTACAAAAAAAAAAGCTTGCTACATGTACTGCAATATACTAACGATAGAATAGTTGGTTAACCCTGGAAACCACTGTATTAGCCGTTCCATAAGTGGCATCTACTGTCAGAGAGTGAATTTAAATAACTAAAAATGTGTAATTTTAATGAAATTTTTTTAATCTTTTTGAATAATTTTTAAACTAAAGCTTAGACTAATGATTCCAAACACTGTCTTTTTTTTACCCTCTATCTTCGCAACTAATCTCTCAGAATTTGATTATGACAGGAGCAGAACAGAATCTTCAGGATGGCGAGCACCCAGCAATCT
>NW_015600916.1:0-440 GCF_001515605.1 Sinocyclocheilus anshuiensis | reverse complement strand
GTCAAGTTGTGGTTTTTTAATGAGAGGCTTAATAACAGCCAGTTTTGAAGGTTTTCAATGATGAATTAATAATAGTCAGAAGAGAATCTATAACTTCTGGAAGCACCTCTTTTAGGAGCTTAGATGAAATAGGGTCTAGCATACATGTTGATGATTTAACAAGAGTGTGTGAGAGTGTGAGAGTGAGTGTGTGTGTATGTGTGTGTGTGTGTGAATGTGTTGTAGAGAAAAGCTGCGTGTGTGTGAAGTCAGCCTGTTCTCACACACACACACACGCAGTAGTTTTTCTCTGTTATGGCTGTATTTCCCATTTCATCTGTCACGGAGATGGATATGAACATGATAAACGTTTCTCTTTCTTCATCTAAACTCTCCTGCATGCTCTTCCTGTCTGCCGTCTGTCAGGTTTGTCAGCTGTTTGCTGGAGGAGCCCGAGGTTT
>NW_015600915.1:0-440 GCF_001515605.1 Sinocyclocheilus anshuiensis | reverse complement strand
TCAGGCTTCAGTATCAGAGTAAACAGGAGTTTCCCCATAAGCGTTAAACGCAACGGGAGAGACCGTTCAATAGGGAACAAAGAAACTTTCAGAGATCAGTTCTTAAAATAACCATTTTTTTCTCAGTATGAAGAACATTTTAAAAATCTAAAGAAACGTTTTCTTGGCTATAAAGAACCTTTTAAGCAAAATAAAGATTCCATGGATGTCAAAAGTTCCTACTGAAACCATAGATGCCAATAAAGAACCTTTATTTTTAGGCATGCCGTTTAAAGTTTAAAAAAACATCATTTTCTGAGTGAAATCCAAAATGGAACCCATGATTTCTATAAACAACTATAAGGTCAAGGGTTCCTCCAATAACCTGATCAGAAAGAAAGGCTTTAGCCCTATTAAGACGGGACTAACATCTCCGTGTTTATTACCGAGGTAGGAGTGTC
>NW_015600914.1:0-440 GCF_001515605.1 Sinocyclocheilus anshuiensis | reverse complement strand
CTGGATGCCTACAATTACTTCCTTAGCGGAAAAGTTGGAAGCATTCGTTCATACAATGTGGACGACGTTTATCTTGTGTTTGGCAAGGTTGGAGTAAGTCAAACGTTGTCAAAAACGTACTCTGCTTGGTTCACTGCTAAGGTGACCGGGGAGGTTATTAGTGGGCATTGCACTTGCATCACCGGGTAAGTCTGTACGTCAATGCTAATAGTAAATCATATTGCTAACTGAATTCTATTAAATTAATTTATTGCATACATAATTATTTCATACGTTTTGATATGTTTGTGGTTAGATTAGGTGAAGTGTGTAGTAGGTAACAGTGTGTGAGAGAGGGTTTGAATGCTCCATCTGTAGCATCTGAGCCCCGTGTGTGGTCATGAATAAACAAGAAGGTGCATGCAATTCAATGCTGGCTAACGTGTCTTTATTTATTTATT
>NW_015600913.1:0-440 GCF_001515605.1 Sinocyclocheilus anshuiensis | reverse complement strand
GGTTAGATAATCTTCCAAACAGCAGGTGGCACTGTCTGAAAAAACAATAGGTCTGAGCGTGCAGTTGGGCCTCCGGGCCTGCAGCTTCACTCTACTCGCAACACAAGGGAAACAAGCCTTTAAGCTGTGGAGATTTCGTTATGTTGTAAACATTTCGTTGTGTTGTGCACTACTGGCCGGGCCACCGTAAGAATCAGCAAGCTGTACAGTCCTACAGGATGTAGAATGGAAAATTAACTCATTGGTCTACAGGCTAAAGGTTGTTTTTTTTTTAAGTTGAACAGCGACATAAAACATAGTGCCTTTTAAGATGTGGTAATGGCCTATACATCTATGCATGTTTACATGTAAAAAATGATCTAAGTAAAAGGCAGCAGAAAGCAAGAACATGTTCGTTCACACTTGTTAAAACCTGTTTTTATACAGTCTATGGTTAAAAC
>NW_015600912.1:0-440 GCF_001515605.1 Sinocyclocheilus anshuiensis | reverse complement strand
CTTAGATCACGTCAAACCGTGCAAAGACGAATGGCGGCAAACTCTGAAACCGACCCGAACCACTCAAATTAGAAATTGGTTATGTAGTTGCTCTATAATTGATTTTGGATCATTTTTAACCAAAAAAAATTACGGAATGCAGCTTTAAGTTTTTATAACTAATTGCAGCAACATTTACTACAGTGTTGTTCTGTGAATTTGCACGAGCAAAATCCAGTCATTTCATAACAGTTCAAGTGGGTGATCACGCTTTTACCATGGTAAAGATCTCTCATTAATTATCTCATTTAAAGGAACCCTAACATTTTTTGTGTACACATGTATGCAGAGACATAGATAAGTATAGTTAGATGCCACATTCGAACACTCCAGACATGTAGATGCGTCCGCCATCTTGGAACAGTCAACGTGTTATCATTTACAATAAAAAATAAATAAAT
>NW_015600911.1:0-440 GCF_001515605.1 Sinocyclocheilus anshuiensis | reverse complement strand
TTTTTTTTCTAACAATTGAAAACGGACTGTTTCAGGCTAAAACAAACAGTTAATTTTGTTAAAGCACAAATTAATCAATTCATATAAATGTTGATTATTTTATTACCTTTAAACCAACATCAGCTCATATTTTGTCATATTATATATCTGACATTAGCAGAATACTAAGTACAGAATATATAAGCAATATATAACAATTTCTGAATAAAAAATGATTCATTCCCTGTTAACTTTTACATTTTTTAACTATTCATTAAAAAAAATCTAAATGTAAACTTTATTTAAATGACTTTAAAATGTATAGAAAATGCATGACTAAAACAAAATTGTAAAATGTGAGAGAGAATAATTCTAGAGCCACCAGAGTTGAGATGAAACGTGAATCATGTGTTTGACAGGAAATCAGGCGTGTTTGTCGTGACTCGTGTGTGTGCGTGTGT
>NW_015600910.1:0-440 GCF_001515605.1 Sinocyclocheilus anshuiensis | reverse complement strand
ACTGAAGACTAGAGTAATGATGCTGAAAATTCAGCTTTGCATCGCTGGAATAAATTAGATTTTAAAATATATTAAAAAAGAAAACCGTTATTTTAAATTGCAATAATATTTCACAGTACTACTGTTATTTTTTTTCTGTACTTTTGATTAAATAAATACAGCCTTGATGAGTATAAGAAATTTTGGTTACACTTAAAGCCTTTATGTATAATGCATTATACATTTAGTTTTAATGTATTAATTATGTCTTGTAATTATGCACCTTATAATGCATTGTACAATCGCATGAATAATTGTGACCACAGTTAATACATTATAACATTAATCAATTAATTGTTACAGTATGCATTTTAAATCCAGTTATAATTATTTATGACAACATATAATGTATTGTTACGCACATTATGAATAATTATAATGCATTATACCCTTTAATAACC
>NW_015600909.1:0-440 GCF_001515605.1 Sinocyclocheilus anshuiensis | reverse complement strand
TATATACAGTACCAGTCAAAAGTTTGGACACACGAATGGGAAATGGGAATGGGAGTGTGTCCAAACTTTTGACTATACTGTACTATATTATAGCCTACACAAAGAATATCGGCCGATATATTGGTATCGGTGTTTTTTACTCCCCAATATCGGTATCGGCCCCCCAAAAAACCCATATCGGTCGGGCTGTAATGTGAGTAACAAGTGTCTCACCTCATCCTGGCTGGTCTCTACTTTGGGGTTGCTGGCAGTTCTCTTCAGGTTGCTGCTAAGGCTGATGCTGACGGTGGCATCGGATTTGGAGCGTTGGTGTGTGCGTTTGGAGGGTGAGAGGCTGTGTTCGCTCATGCCCTGACTGTGATGGAGGGGTGGGGGGCAGGAAGGGGGAGGCTGCAGCACCTCCCTGCGGATGCGCTGGCTGGAGGGCTTGAGCTCGTCTG
>NW_015600908.1:0-440 GCF_001515605.1 Sinocyclocheilus anshuiensis | reverse complement strand
CGCACATTGTTAAAACAACAATTACGATATTATCGCAGACCCCTAGTTCACTGTTCAAATAATCATTCGCAAATGACATCATGATATGCATGATTATTTTAATTCAAAGCACTGGATGTTACTTAAAACAGCTGGAGTTAGATATACATGTATATAATATATTTCACCGTGCATTTTAGGGGAATTCTACTAACAGTGTTAAATGCTGAATGGTTTACCCAGTTGTTTAAAAGTTTGTTTACTTTGCGATTACTGGCTCCAGATGGCTATCACTGTACTTGAGATCCGAATGGAAACCACCAGATGCGATCTAGTGTGTATTCTCACAAACCGAGATTCTCACCAACCACAGACGTTGACAGGAAGTTCATGTTCGTTTTACAAAATTGCTCAGAATTTCCACGCAGAACATTATTGTTGCTGAATCAGGTTTTGCCCTC
>NW_015600907.1:0-440 GCF_001515605.1 Sinocyclocheilus anshuiensis | reverse complement strand
GATGATGAGAAGTATCTGTGGAAGGATCTGTCGCTGGACGAGTGTCACCGGTACACGGTGGAGAACGCCAGAGACATCATCGCCTGCGGATTCGACGTCAACAAGACCTTCATCTTCTCTGATCTCGACTATATGGGGTAAAAATGCTCACACGTCTTTATAATGCAACAGTTTGGTGTGTTAGTGCAGACAGCAGGTGGTGCTATTACATCACAACTGTGTGGTTGAGTGCGTGTATATAAAATATATCATTATATAGTTTATATCAAATATATAGTATATATGTAAATATATCAGTAAATACATATTTATTATATATACATATGTAAATATATTTTAAATATTATATATTTTTTATTTATATAGTGTGTTTGTTTATGTGTATATATACACTGCCGGTCAAAAGTTTGGGATCAGAATGATTTTTAATGTTTTTACAG
>NW_015600906.1:0-440 GCF_001515605.1 Sinocyclocheilus anshuiensis | reverse complement strand
CCATCCATCCATCCATCCATCCATCCATCCATCGATCTATCTACCATGGGATGTAGAAACCAGTTACCATCCGGATGTCCAATCATCCATCTGTCCTACCATCCATCTATCTAAGGGGAAGATGATCTATATGGAACATATTTCACATGTGGTGTTGTAATCATTACTGATGGTGTTCTGAGCTTGTCGTGATCACAGCGACTCCAAGGCTTACAGAAAAGGCTTTTTGCTCTATCCTGATTTTTCACAGCTGTGACTTGTGGGCTGCTGCAGGGTGACTGAGCGGAAGATTGTTTCTGCACTGCGAAAGAGAGAGGGTGGTGAGATCCTCTAATTTCAGTGTGTGCTAATGTTCAGAACAAACATTCTCTCGTATTTAAACATAACTATCACCATTCTGGCTCAGTGTTCACATTTGCAGCAAATAAACAGTGAATGCA
>NW_015600905.1:0-440 GCF_001515605.1 Sinocyclocheilus anshuiensis | reverse complement strand
AGTGCTGCGTGATGACACATATGCATTGTGAGTGACAAATAGTTTTAACAATAAGCCGCAGTTTAGGGCAAGGTATATTGAGCAGAAATACTACATAACATCAAAAAACAAACACTTCTCGCAAACCTCTTATCAGCTCTTGACTGAAAAACATTATATGTGGGGTGAGTACAGGTGCAAAGCAGGTGGATATGGCAGTGAATACATAAAAGCTCCATGGGAAATCCAAAGGAGAATCCAGCTGTCTGTAAAATACATTATGCCTATTTGAAAACCTGCTTGCTGCCTACATAGGGAGCTACCTTCAAAGGCAGCGTTCTAAACCATAATGGAACCTCACAAGTGAATCATTTGGAACACTCTGAATCTATGGCTTCCTAATTTGGCAAACTAATTTAATATATAGCTCCTTTAGCATCTTTTTTTTTTTATCACAGCGA
>NW_015600904.1:0-440 GCF_001515605.1 Sinocyclocheilus anshuiensis | reverse complement strand
TGTATTTATATATATATATATATATATATACATAAAATAAAATATATAAAACTTTTAAACATAATAATAAGTCATAATAATAACATAATAATATATATATGACGGTGCTCACAGAGCGCGAGAGTATTGAACTGAGTTATTTTTGCCGCTTTATAGGGCTTGAACAGTTAAATACACACACTTGTATGTGTGCAAGTATCCTCGTAAACACAGTAATCTCGGTCTTAAGTGAAAGCAAACCGCTGAGAACGAAAACACACGTGTAACAGTAGCTCTTAAAGTGACAGCAGCGTAATATTCCTGCTGTCTGTTCTTCATGTTAATCAAACAACAAGAGAGAAAATCTCACACTGCTCTTGACTAAATACTTTTCTAACTTTAATAAGAAGAAATACATATTTAATTTACACAGTTAAGAATATGCAGTGTTTTTATACATT
>NW_015600903.1:0-440 GCF_001515605.1 Sinocyclocheilus anshuiensis | reverse complement strand
TCTGGGAATGTCAGTATCTGTGAGAAACAGAGAGGGAGAGAGAAATAATGAATAAATACCAACAACTCAGGAAAAAAACAAAAAAACAAAGATTATGTTTGAACAAACTTAAAGTAAATTATATATAAAAAGCTAGAAATTTTACATATTATATGAAATAATTAAATAAAAACAATGTAATAAATAAAATAAATAACAAAATAAAATGTACACTAAATTTACATTTTAAATAAAAATTAAAAAATGTAATTAAATAATTTTAAATTCATTAAATTTAAATATATTCTGTGAGAATCAGAGAGGGAGATAAAAAAAAGAATGAATAAAATGTCAACAATTCAGGAAAAAAATAAACATACTTAAACACAAACTAAAATTGAATTAAACTAAATATACATTATATATAGATAGATTTAAAATATAGATTTAGATAAATATAT
>NW_015600902.1:0-440 GCF_001515605.1 Sinocyclocheilus anshuiensis | reverse complement strand
TTTTTTAAAACTATAACCATTAATCCTTCAAAAGGAATGTCAAAAAAATTGACAGGGAAGCAGTCGTACATGAAGATGATTTGACAGGAGTAGGCCAAGATTATTTAAAATGCCCAAATGGAAAGTCTCCAATGCCTTTATGTTGTGAAATCACCCAAGGAGAATCAGTTGTGTGTGTGCTTAATCAAATTCCATGCACCAATCTCTTGCTTCTGAAATCTACGTATCACAGATATTTTTCCACAAGGCCCCTATTTGTAGATACCAGCATTTGCAGCTTCTACAGACGTCCTGTTAATTTGTGAAGCAGCATCTTGTGACATGTTGTGACTGTGTTACTGTGTAATGAATACATCAAATAGGCATGGGAAAAAGATAAGGATGTAAAGTCCACACACTTGGCCCAATGAAGGTATCCAGTGGCGGATGAAGGTTACTTG
>NW_015600901.1:0-440 GCF_001515605.1 Sinocyclocheilus anshuiensis | reverse complement strand
CCCCTGTGGCAACTACCCAACACTACTGCTGAGGCTGTGACCTCCAGTTCCTCAGCATCCCTGTGGTTGTTTTCTAAACCAATCTGTTCTCCTTTTCTTACTGTACCCCAACACACACACACGCACGCACACCCGTCCTTGTGGTGCAGTTAAACGTCCCTAGTGACACTGAAAAATGTCGCCCGCTTACGCTTCCCTTTCTTTTCACCTCTCTCCAATTTTCCCTTTTCCCTGCCTATACAAGGTGTGTTTGTCCCACAGTATTTCTATCTCCCTTTGTAGCCAATGTGCCATCCTTAAGCCTCATCTTTTCCTTTCTCTCTCCTCATCCTCTACCACCCCCTCCCTTTCTCCCTCTCTCTCGTTCTCTCTGCCTCTCCCTCTTTCTTGCTCCCTCCCTCCCTCACTCTGAGGCACTGCAGTAAAGTCTGTTGATAGGA
>NW_015600900.1:0-440 GCF_001515605.1 Sinocyclocheilus anshuiensis | reverse complement strand
TTTTGCATATCTGACAGTGTAACATTAAGCAGAAGTATTTTGAATACTTCGAATACTGTCCTGTGATGTTTTCCTGTCATTACCCTGTCTTCAGTCATCCGGTTCCACCTGGCAGTACTTGTAAAGAGAAACGACTCTTATTTTCAGTTAAGTGTTTGCTAATGTTTGATGAACTCAGTTACTCACCTGTTTTTCTTCACTTGTTTTTCATACTCACCTGCCAATAAACCACCTCCGTAGCAGTTACCTCTCTGTGATCTCCTGTTGCTGACAGGAACATACTCACTTCACTAAGAGTTTTTTCCTCAAATTCCTAAATGATTAATTGATGGTTATTTAGGTAATTGTTGTAGTAGTTATGTTTAGGTATTGGGTAGGGTTAAAGGATGTAGAATAAGCCAATATGCTAGTAATATGCATGCTAATAAGCAACAAGTTAA
>NW_015600899.1:0-440 GCF_001515605.1 Sinocyclocheilus anshuiensis | reverse complement strand
CCAAAACCATCCGTTTCTGAGTCCAAACAGTCTTCCCTTGACTCCAAACAATCTGTCCCTGGCTCTAAACAATATACACGACTACAAAAACTCGTCCCAGACTCCAAAGACTCGGATTCCAAACACTTAACTTTGATTCCAAAAACTCTTCCAGTGACTCCAAATACTCATCTTTGACTCTGGAAACTCTTTATGTAAGGTAAAATAATGTCATTTAATCAGACTACGAAGAGATGGAATACCCTGCCTTTAGAGATTAGAAACAGACCCCTTCTCTGTCTGTTTTTAAGTCCTTGCTAAAAACGTATTTGTTTTCTTTAGTGTATTGACTACTGTTATACAGTTATTTTTAAACTTTTTTTTTTTGGTCTGATCTGTTTTCTGTGTATTTTTAAAATCCTGCTCTTCTGTAAAGTACTTTGGTCAGCCTGGTGGCTGTT
>NW_015600898.1:0-440 GCF_001515605.1 Sinocyclocheilus anshuiensis | reverse complement strand
ACCTGTGTCTTGTAATTACCCCTCGTTAAGCCCTGTATTTTAGTGTTGTCTGCTCCATGTTTCCTTATCCGGTATTGTTTGTCTCCTGATGGTGCTACGTGTGTCTCCTGCCTACGCTGTGTACCCTTGGTTTGTCTATTAAAGACTATTATTCCTGCAACTCCTACGTCTCCAAGTTCCTCGCTCCTACACAGTAGACATCCTGACAGAATACCAGACCACAAAAAATTTAACTGCGTGTTTTCCCTCCGTTTGATTTCTGTGTTTTGTTTTTTCCCCTATGGATCCCATCGCCGCTAAATTCACTGCCCTAAACCGTAAGGACCTTCCTATCTTGGAGTATGTGGTTGAGTTCAGCCAGCTCACCGTTTTAACAGCGCTTGATGATGCTGTGTTGAACTCACTGTTCTGGATCGGGGCAAATTACCATCGCCCCGTTG
>NW_015600897.1:0-436 GCF_001515605.1 Sinocyclocheilus anshuiensis | reverse complement strand
GGGTAACACCATAGTAAAAACTCCCATCTTGCACTGCAGTATGAAATATTTTTGTCACCACTGTTGAGGATGTATGATAAGTGTTCAAGTCTAAAGCCTGAGCTTACACAGTATTTTTTTATTCAATGTTGAAGCATTATGGTAGCATTTGTTTAATTTTTTTTTGTTTGCAGTTTTATGATAGCTGAACATCGGTTAATAAACCAAAGCGAGAAACCACTTTATGATGCTCATTCAAATGAGTTATAAGCAGAAAATGCAAGTCTGCTATTTCAAGCTTTTGAGACAACAATGCACGAATGTTTGTTTTGAAACACCATTATAATTGTTTAGAAGCTAATTACTTTGGTTTCCTAAAAGGCTCAAGAGCACAACTAAAGCAAACACTGATCACAATTATGGTGGCATCGTGTGTGTGTGTGTGTGTGTGTGTGTG
>NW_015600896.1:0-440 GCF_001515605.1 Sinocyclocheilus anshuiensis | reverse complement strand
TTCATACAAATGCACTCAGACAAGTTCAATTCTCCAATATCGAAAAATAAAATTGTGCGTGTTTTTTGGGACAGTAAGGTCTAAGGAGTATGGGTACGGCAGCCTAATGAAGCTGTACAGAATGAGCATTCACAAATACAGCAGGGCTTCATACTCCATGTGTTCAGAACGATTCAGTGCTGGGTCCATTTGATGCTCTTAATGTCAATGCCCTCCTGGACCATTTCCCATAACGGACTAAGAGACAAAGACAAAAACCTTAGAACAATCCTCATTTTTCCCACAGAAAGATTTTGTTCACAGGGATTTTAACCAATGAATTTTCCATGAATTTTGTGTTTACTGGATAAAGATTTGTAAAAATTCACAACATTTTAAACATCAAACAATTAAAACATTAAAGTGCCCCTATTATGCCATTTTAAGGTTCCTAATATTGT
>NW_015600895.1:0-439 GCF_001515605.1 Sinocyclocheilus anshuiensis | reverse complement strand
TTCAGATGTTAAAGGTTCTTTATGGAACCATTTAGACAAAAAGCTGCTTCTATGGCATCGTGAAGCACCTTTATTTTTAAGACTGTAGCCTATAAAGTTTTCATATGTTCATAATATAGAAATGTAAATTGTGATAATTTACGACGTTTAAAGTACATTTATTTATATAAAGTTGTTCGGTTTCCTTAAATAGGCTTTTGTAATATTTTTCAGCGAGTTTTTCCTAAACATTTGTTAATGTTGTAATTTATTACCGCAGTGTGTGGAGAGTTTGCTTTTCACTGCGATAACCACAATTCCTCGTTGTTTGCGTCACAGGCTGTGATGTACAGGAGAAAAAATATATAGTATTTATCCTAAATGTTTGGTTTAAGTATAATTTGTTAAATGTTTGATGCAGGGCCGGTTCTAGACATTAGGAGGCCCTAGGCAAAATTCA
>NW_015600894.1:0-440 GCF_001515605.1 Sinocyclocheilus anshuiensis | reverse complement strand
GTGTGTGTGCACTTGGATGTGTTAAATGCAGAGCACAAATTCTGAATATGGGTCGCCTCACTTCACTTTATTTTTATTTATTTATTTTTTTTCACTTTTCACTTTTCACTTTAACCTATTTACTACGGTAAGGTGAAGCTTACTTATTATTTTTACAGTAACACTTTACAATAAGGTCTCATTTGCTAATGCATTAATATGATCTAACAAAGAGCAATATATTTTATAGCATTTATTAACTATTGTTAGTTAATAAAAAAAAAAATATATATATATGCTCATGTTAGTGCACAGTGTATTAGCTAATGTTAACAGATACATCTTTTGATTTTGAAAAAAAAATGAATAGTATATGTTGACATTGCCATTGGTTAAGATTAATAAATGCTGTAGAAGTGGAAAGGAAAGGAAAGGAAAGGAAAGGAAAGGAAAGGAAAGGA
>NW_015600893.1:0-440 GCF_001515605.1 Sinocyclocheilus anshuiensis | reverse complement strand
CTAAACCTCTGTTAATTCTCAATAAGAAGTTTTGTATGAAAGAAAAAAGTCTCAAAAGACTGGTTTGTAATAATTGAAGATGCTGAGCTTGAGAGAGATCTGTTAGTGTTTAATGTTCTGTTGCAAACAGTCATATTTTATTAAAATGTTGATGTTTTATTTATTTTGACAGTAAAGGCGTTTGATTGTAATAATTTAGGAAATACCTGTAAATTAACTTATTTGACTTTCATTTTAAGGTTTTCATTTGGCACCCTGTGAAAGTGTTTGATCATAATAATTCAGGAAATACCTGTAAAATAACAGTGTTGTCAGCTTGTTTAAATAAGTAGATTTTACTTTAATTTTATGTTTTTTGTTTGGTAGCTGTTGCTGCCAGTCATATGACCGTTTTGTCATCTAACGGTTTTGTTATTGTATTAATTACAGATTATTTTTGT
>NW_015600892.1:0-440 GCF_001515605.1 Sinocyclocheilus anshuiensis | reverse complement strand
TTTAATCACAACAATAAATTACATGTTAATATATATATATTCACATAGAAAACAGCTATTTTAACCTACAATAATATTTATCAGTTTTTACTGTGTGAGCAGTAAACCATGGTGAGCAGATCTGTGCTCCAGATAGGAATAAAACACAGTAGTCAAGTCAAGTTTATCTTTGTTTAGTCCTTTTCAAAGCAGCTTTACAGAAAATGTCTCTACTCTATCAGTAGTGAGCGCAAACATCACTCATATTCAGACATATGTCACTATAAACTTATTTCATCACATGATCTGAGAATGAGAAACATTGAACCATACATGGCCAACTGTCAATAAAAAGACAGTGTGCATATTGACATTATCATGACATGGACATGGTGATGTATGGTGTGGCGCCAGCGGCGACGTTACAGTAATCAATCCATTTGATCGCCTATAAGAGGTTT
>NW_015600891.1:0-438 GCF_001515605.1 Sinocyclocheilus anshuiensis | reverse complement strand
GCGGCGATGACCTTTGTGTTTTGACCCCTGATTGATGACATCATTAGGAGCTGTCATGACTGCCACATCCTGAGAAAACAACATCCATATAACAGTTAGCAAAGTGTCCGTTTGTGATCTATGAGTGTGTGTGTTTGTGTGACTTCTTTCTCTCTTTGTTGCCCATTTTTTCTTATGAATGTATAGTACTGTTCAAAAAATGTGTAGTCGGTAAGACTTTTTAAGACTTTTTTTGTTTGTTTTTGAAAGAAGCCTCTTACCAAGGCTACGTTGTTGTTGTTTTTACGTAAAAACAGTGATATTGGGAAATATTATTACAATTTAGAATAACTGTTTTCTGTTTTAATACTGTATATTTTCAACTGTAATTTATTCCTGTGATGGCAAAGCTCAGTTTTCAGCATCATTACTCCAGTCTTCAGTCACATGATCCTTCAG
>NW_015600890.1:0-439 GCF_001515605.1 Sinocyclocheilus anshuiensis | reverse complement strand
CTGTATTTTTGATTAAATAAATGCAGCCTTGATGAGCATAAGAAAGTATATAGTAGCCTATATATGAAAATGCATATTTTTCAATTAAAGAGAACTTATATAATTAATATGGGCTGCTTTTGGTGCTTGACACTTCATTGGTCATTTTGTGTTTTAAGAACGAGATTCAAGATTAAGAATACGCTGGAACTTACTTAAATGCAGTGGTGGAAAGTCCAGGGCCCGTATGTATAAAACTTCTCAGAAATGCTGTTAAGAATAGTCTTAAGCTTTGACTTAAGTGTCAAACAATTCTAAGGACTTTTCTAAGAGTAGAAGACTTTTATAAAGAAGCTAAGAGCAACTTTCAGTAAAGTCTAAGGCTGATTCTCAAGTGTTGACTGAGGTGACACGCAAGTGTTGTGAACTAAGGACTACAATGATGTCAACCCAAAATGGC
>NW_015600889.1:0-440 GCF_001515605.1 Sinocyclocheilus anshuiensis | reverse complement strand
AAAAATGACACTGACAACGTTTCAAATTGTCATCTATTTTAATTTAAAAAATGTATGAAGTAATGTCATAATACAATTTTTTTTATTATAGACTTGCGTTTTAAAATAGACTGTGTAGAATTTCTGTATATTACAAACATTTTTTTCACAGAATGTTTATAAATTGTTTTACAAACTGTAATATGTTTGTAAAAAATATATTTTTATTCTAGAAATTATAAAGTGTAACAATTAGTTACATAATATTAATATTATATAAAATATTCATGTGTATAAATATTCAGGTTCCTTATTTATAAAATTCTAAAATAATTTGTAATTTATAATAAATTATTGAAAATGATGCTGACATTTAAAATGGTATATTTTACTTCGTTTGAATCACTGTCATCCAAAAATAATGGTTTTAAAATAGACTTTATATGTATTTAAGATTTTTT
>NW_015600888.1:0-440 GCF_001515605.1 Sinocyclocheilus anshuiensis | reverse complement strand
TGTTAGGCGGCTCGCTCTTCCGGTTTTATTAGTAAAAAAATAAAATAATAATAAAAAAATAAAATAGCTCTCGAAAAGCTGATTCAGTATTGGTAGTACATTTTCATGTTTTAATTTTAATTCTATGCGTTGTTTTTATTTGCTTATTTAGTTTTAACAGCTTGTTGATTCTATAGGGTCAGTAAGTAGAAGCCTTGCAAAAAAATAATAATGTCAATCATATTTTTCTTAATAACTAAAAAACATTTTAAAGAACCTTACAAAAGACTAATAATGTTTAGTGTACAAATACGTTTTGAAGAGTTGACCTTGGGTACTGAGTGTTTTATTTTCCTCAAAATAAATTTGAAACTCATACTCGATACAAATTTAAGGTGTTTTCTTTTATTTCTTTAAGAGTTTAAAGGTCAGTCTTGTAAAACACAATATACATTTTTTTT
>NW_015600887.1:0-440 GCF_001515605.1 Sinocyclocheilus anshuiensis | reverse complement strand
ACCATTCAAACAATAAAACATGTATTCAGAGTTTTATTCTTTTTTTAAATACGTGTTTAAAGACACGTTGTCTAGTCTTGTGCAGCACATCTAGTAGTATTTAATTTATGATTCCGTCTAAAGGGCAGAACTGTAATCTATATCAGTTTGTTAGATCTTTGTTAGGGCCACAGATTATTCAAAAAATTAGCAAATGCAACAATAAATAGGTAATGCGTTATTAGTTAAAAATGTGACTTTATAAGTGAATCACACACAGATTGTTGTTTCCACTTATTACTTAAATTCAGTTATTAATACTTATCTTATAGTGTTTCTAATAATACATTGCACTTTTTTAATAATATGACAGTATTTTTGATAATATTAAATATCTACATATGTGTACTTATAAACTATTTATATACTATTTTCTTTTTTCAACAAATTACTTTTTTTTT
>NW_015600886.1:0-439 GCF_001515605.1 Sinocyclocheilus anshuiensis | reverse complement strand
ATTACTGATTTCAGGAGAGCTGACGAGCTCTGTGGCATTTCATACGCTCATATGTAACGTACATGGATCATCGTAAGGGTCCCAGTTAATGGAGAATATCTGGTGTCCGTGTCGCTGACAAGATGAATGTGGTATTACATTAGGCAGTAGTAGCACTGCAGTTAATAAGGTTATTCTGCATGTCTGATAAGGTGCTTTTCTGACACATTTGATCATAAACATAATTCATCTGGGGCATAAAGACAAGGGTCAGAGACCAGCTTTAATGTGTATGCGTATGAGAGAGAGAAGAAGAGATTCAGTGTATGGGTTGAGAAAAAGGAGTATATGGGTTGCGATGTAGCAATGTAAAACATTTTGGTTAAATTAATTTAATGAGTTAAAGTAATGGGAAAACATGTTGCCATGACTTACTGATCATATCTTTTTTTTTTTTTTT
>NW_015600885.1:0-439 GCF_001515605.1 Sinocyclocheilus anshuiensis | reverse complement strand
GCTGGACCGGGGCCACAGAGCAACTAACTGCAGCAGAGGACAGGGTGAAGAGTACCAGCTGCCCTAACCGTCCCAATAATAAATATTTCAAAACACAAGATTTAAACTGATACATTAGTGATAATGAGTCTTCAATCACAGACTCGAAAAAATGAGCAGCCTTGGTTTGACGTTTCAGACAGAGAACCATTTTGATGCCATCTGTCGAGAGGTAAAAAAAAAATAAAAAAAAAGCGTCACCATGTCTATGTGGTTGCTTTTGCCATACTCTCCTTGAAACTAAAATTTAAGGATAAACTATGGATTAAATATGCTCCAAATTCAATCACAGGAGTCAAAAACATAGTTTGCACATACATAGCCTACACTACACTGAAAAATAACACTAGGCCTACACACCGAATACCGGTGTTTATTTTTGTTATGATATGAATTTTTA
>NW_015600884.1:0-439 GCF_001515605.1 Sinocyclocheilus anshuiensis | reverse complement strand
GGAGCACGCCACGGAGGCAGCCATCAGCGTCGGCGCCATCTTAATAATATAATATTTACTAATAATTCACTAATATGTTTTTCCTACCATCTGAGCGATTCCTTAATAAAATAGTTGACCCCGATTTTTTATTATTTGATTCTATTTTATTTTATTTTACTCTCAAGTTGTTCCAAACTAATATGTTTTTATTTCAGGAACTCAAACTGGAAATGTTTCATGCCATTTTGGAATCTGAACATGGACAAAAATTAAATTTCAAAGCTTTGGCGAATAATAGAAAATTAATGATTAAAATGAAAATGATTAACAACCCAAATTTTACAAAGCTTATTGTCTGGCTTCGCAAGTGTTTAAATATAATGCATAAGTCATATTGGCCTGCTTTTATGATGTTATTTTGTCATTTATGGGCTTTACAAACATGATCAGTCACTAT
>NW_015600883.1:0-439 GCF_001515605.1 Sinocyclocheilus anshuiensis | reverse complement strand
GAGAAAGGAAACATTTAAATCGCATCATATGACCCCTTTAAGTAGGACACCAAAGAATTAAACTATAGTGTTCCTCTCCACAGAACTCTTTAGTAAAAGACGAAAAATGTATACGATATGAAGAGAAGCATGAGTGTATTATATTGCGCTAGTACGGCAACATGAGCGTCAGGAAGACTTTTCACAAACTGACCGACGACATCTATTCAACATTTGGTTATTTGTTGTACGACTGGATACTTAGAACATTTTGGTATAATATAATACATCAATCCATTCCGTCTTTTGCGTTTTTCAGATTAAAAAATAGAACGAACGGCTATCCGCCCGAAATACAACTACTCTGATGTACAGTCAGTCATACCCCAGCGATTAACTATTGTTGCAACTACATTCAAACATTACATACGAAAACAACACAGTTTTACAAAAAAAAAAA
>NW_015600882.1:0-439 GCF_001515605.1 Sinocyclocheilus anshuiensis | reverse complement strand
GGGTGAGCTATTTCTTAACTTCCACTAATCTAAAGCTCTACTAACGTCAAACAAATGGTGAAACTGGCCTCAGATCACCAGATCTGGCAGCTTCTACCAGCAGCAGATTGGAGTGGAGATGCTCAGCAGACTGTGTGGCCCTTTAGCTTGGAAAGAGGGAGCTTCCATCGGAAATGCAATGGCCAAACACTCTGTAATATAGCAGGACAGGAAAAGATCCAGCTGAGCTCATAACAAAGATCTCTCGCCAACAAAAAAAAAATCTGATATGTTCAGCAATCTCTCAGACAATGCTTTGCGGTTGACCCAGCATTTCAGTAATGAAGTTAGTGACCCTGCATAAAATATGCTGGTAACCAGGTTATTAATCAAATGGCAGTATGGAGTGTAGTTACCTACCCAATCATTTTAGTTGAACGGGAAATGATAATTAGATTTC
>NW_015600881.1:0-439 GCF_001515605.1 Sinocyclocheilus anshuiensis | reverse complement strand
GGAGAGACCGTAAAAGGCCGCAGGGGAAACAGAGAGGGAGAAAGAAACGGACTGAGGACTCGTGGGTGGAAGACTGTTGCCTGTGGGCTAGAGAATTCGCCGAAGTGCTGTATAGTTCTGTTTATTTGAAGCGCCAGAGCGCCTGCCTGTTTTCTTATTTTGGACAATTGAATAAATTACCACGAGACTCAGTCACGCCGACTTCTTCCTTCCTTCCCTTGAACTTTGTTACACTGGTGCCGAAACCCGGGAAGGGAGAAGCCTGGCCGCTGCCATCATGCAGTCACCGCCAAGTTCGCCATTTGCGGAAGCAATCCAATCGCTCGCGGCCCTCCACCAAGAGCAGCATCAGGCGTTGCTGGAAATGCGGGAGGACCAGGAACGTCGGTTCCACGCTCTGGTGCAGGCGCAACAGGAGGACCGTGAGCTGTTCCGGAGC
>NW_015600880.1:0-439 GCF_001515605.1 Sinocyclocheilus anshuiensis | reverse complement strand
GTTGCCTCGGTTTCTCAGGTTTTCCAAAAGTTGTTTTCTTTTTTTTGGATCCAACAGGTAAGCTAAGTACCTGAGCTACTTCCATGTTTTCTTGGGCATGTACTTTAAAATGTCGTGTGATTTTTGATTGTGCTTTTCCACAAACGAAGCAGACAAACTTCATACAGTGAAGCAAGCTGATAAAGTATAAATGATAATTTAATCAGTTCAAGTGGAAATGGTTGAACGTAAAGAAGCTAGCCACAAATGAAGACTGATTTAAAAAAAAAAACCTGAGATTTTCAAATACTAATCACATAAAATATCATTTGATAATTTCAATATTACCAATTGTTTACTATTTGTTATTAAAAACTGGCCAATACTTCTTAATTTAGTGTCATTCAAAATATCGATAAAAATCCACAGGATCTTGGAAATTACCTTTGCATTTGACTCC
>NW_015600879.1:0-439 GCF_001515605.1 Sinocyclocheilus anshuiensis | reverse complement strand
AAAATAAAATAAAATCTGAGTGCCAACCTGGGTCCTGTCACCTTCCATCCATCATAAGTCTGGTCTGCATAGCCAGAATTTTCTATCAGCCCATCACCATCCTTATCAAATTTCAACTCCACTTCCATAACTGTCTAAATAAGCCAGAACATTAGATATTTGAGTAATGTGTCTTAAAACACTTGGAACTTGACAAGTGCCTTCACATTTGCATATGAAGGGGATATAATTTTACACAAAATACTAAAATACAATACAGAAAAACTCACCTGGCATATGGGCCACATGTCCTTCAGATACTGCTCATCCTGTGTCAGGTAATAGTCTCGGTACACCTGCAGCACAAACTTCAAGTTCAGATCCTTCCAGTCAGCTGTATCATGGATCATGTATGCATTGGCACGAACCCATGGCTCATCATCTGTTTGAAATCAAATAG
>NW_015600878.1:0-439 GCF_001515605.1 Sinocyclocheilus anshuiensis | reverse complement strand
CGTGAACCAGAGCTTGATCTGCTCCTCTGGGAAGCCAGAGACCACTGTCAAGTAACAGAGCTCTGCTTTGGTAGGGTAAGGGAACTTACCAAAAGATGTCTTAAGAAAACTGCTTAAATCCATGGCTGGATCATAGGTGGGGATGCTACTTAGAGGGATCATGACCTTTGGGAGATCAGCATTTGAATCAGGCGATGACGGATTAGAGTTCCACAGAGGACCACGGTTATGCATCCCTGGTATACCAAGTGCGTTGGGAATTTTATGAACCGGAGAGGCAATAATGCCACCAATGATATATGATGATGTTGTTAGGGGTAAGGTCCTTACTGAAGTGCCATTGGTTACAGTTGCGGGCTTGTCGATGCTAGGCTCAGCCCGTTGTACCTCAACTGTATGGGAGACAACAATTTTTTTGTGCCCCCCTTTGGTCATTTTC
>NW_015600877.1:0-439 GCF_001515605.1 Sinocyclocheilus anshuiensis | reverse complement strand
GAAAGGAAAAATTGAAATCGCATCATATGACCCCTTTAATATATCCATTACCTGTGACAGTGGGACTCAAATGATACTTGCAAACATAGCTCAGACACATTTGTTCTGAGAAAATGTCTCATCATTTGTTTGTGTATACCGCTTTGATATCTGATTAACAAATCCAGTAACGTACAATTTTATGGGTGTCTGTATACTTTTCAGGGCCAACTGCATTTGCATTTGATTGTCTTTGTTTTCCTATTAAGTTGCCTGTTCCAATTAAAACTGATTTCATAAGTTCAGCAGCCATTGCAGTTATTATGCTGACTATAGGTGACAAAGTGAGACTGTATAGATGGTGGATCTTGGATTCTTCAGAATGCAAAAGCACCTGCCCACTTTTTCAGTGGCCTTGGTTCTGGAACTATTAAGAATGCATTCATTAAGTCAAGTCCTC
>NW_015600876.1:0-439 GCF_001515605.1 Sinocyclocheilus anshuiensis | reverse complement strand
AATTTAAAAGCATGCACCGATTTGTAGAAGATTAACAACTAATTTAAATGTACTGGGCTAAGTACACACACAGTTACATATAGCCAAAACTGACAGAAACTCTTCCCAGTGTCGTACTTCACTTTTGCTGCACCAGAGAACAAATTTTGCAAGACTTATTTGTGCTGATTGTTCATTTATTTCATTTATTTCCCACGCGCATTCACATCTTAACATCAGCTTTCATATTTATGTGAGACGATTTTATAAATTTGCTACCTTTGTTATTTTACTTATCTCTTCCACAAAATAAATAACGCTGAGCATTGTGAAGATACTGTATACGGGCCTGATTGAAGACTCAAGTCATTTTAATACTCTATGATAATATATCTCTTACAATGATAAGATCTGCAATGCCAGTCCACCTTCAGAGGGCGTTTCCTCAGAAGAATATTCA
>NW_015600875.1:0-439 GCF_001515605.1 Sinocyclocheilus anshuiensis | reverse complement strand
GGCTGAAGTATTTGAGGCTGCAGAAGACAAAACAGAACATTATTTATCACAATAAACCAGGATGGAGATCTGTGATCAGGGGCTACAATCCCATAGTCAGTGTATGGGACTGATATCTGTATTTAATAACAGGTGTGACTCTCGAATTGTCCCATTCATAGAACAGCTTACAGAAGCAGTTATAGCAATACTGTATAAAGGGATTTTAACTGACAGCAACTGTTGCTAGTCCTGTTCGCACAGCAATGGTTAGTCAAATTCACTTATAAAATTTGGCTGCAAGTCTAAGAAATTAATTAGTCACTTAGCTTACAGAGTGTGGTTATCTACTTTAAAACCAAATTGTGCTTGAACCAGGGTTGTGCACAATTCAGTAATTAACTGAGAAGGCCTTTTAACTTCCAATTCAATTCCTGAATTTAAAATGAGAGAAAAAAAA
>NW_015600874.1:0-439 GCF_001515605.1 Sinocyclocheilus anshuiensis | reverse complement strand
TTTTTTAGAAATTAACACATTAAGACAAAGAGCAATCTCAAAAGGGACAATTCCTTCAAAGATATCATGAGCTATATCTGGGGGAAAACTCTGTGTCACGCTGAAATATGACAGATTTTCAGACAGCACACAATTCTTTTTTACACCAAAATGACTAAACAATGAATTTTCTTCAATAGCTTTAAGATGAGAAGTATGAATGTCTTTGCTTCTTGCACAAAAAACTCCTGACTTGACTTCTTTTGTTTGAATGTCTACATTTTCTGCTGTACAAAATCTGCAAACATATTTACCAGAAAAACTTTCCACGAAACCTGCAAGACCGTGGGCCCCGAGATTGTCTGCTACTACACAATGAACAAACCCTTTAATGCTTTTTCCCAATTTGGCAATAAACAGTCCTTCTTGTTCCAATGTAATAAGATCATCTACTAAGGGC
>NW_015600873.1:0-439 GCF_001515605.1 Sinocyclocheilus anshuiensis | reverse complement strand
TAGTCAAATTGTTTTTTTAAACCCATATGTGTCATCATTTAATTTGAAGAGAAATTTGAAGGGAGATGTTGCATGTTTTGCTCATTGTGGTGTTTTTGTCGGAATGGTGTGGACTCACTAATCCACATTTAAAGGAATACTACAGGAGGAATAGCTCACAGGACTTTCACACTCAGTTATCCTCACACTGTTTTTTTCTGATAATTAATCAACATACTGTAATTTGCTTTAAAGCAAAAATTGATTGGGATTCTTACCACAGATGAGCTGTATTAGTTTCATAGCAAGACAGAATAAATTACATTTTGCCCTGAGTAATTTTTTACAGGACAAGAAATAATTTGTGCCTGTAAACAGTGTTGGGGAAAGTTACTTTTAAAAGTAGTGCATTACGATATTGCGTTACTCCATAAAAAAGTAACTAATTACATTACTTAGT
>NW_015600872.1:0-439 GCF_001515605.1 Sinocyclocheilus anshuiensis | reverse complement strand
AAAACCACAAAGACCGATGCAGTATCTTAGATATGGATTTACCATTCAAGCATGTCTTTAATGTTGAAAAGGCTATGTGTGTTTCTCGAAGGTCCCCAGACCCGACTGCTACAAATCAATGCAAATGACTCATCTCTGCCATGAAAATCTCAGTGTATCACCTGCTCCCACTCAGCCAGTTATGTTTATGTGATTAGTCTTGAAATTTATCATATGCATGCATCTTAAAGGGCCAGTTCACACCAAAATAAAAATGTTATCATCATTTACTTACCCTCATGTCGTTCCAAACCCATATGGCTTTCTTTCTTCTGTGGAACACAAGGAAAAACCCTTTAAGAAATGTGACAGACATAGGTATATAATTTATGTATGTGGTTTAGGTACATATTGAGGTTTCCCCTTCAGGAACTCGAGCTGCGTCGAAGTCGCTTTGGGA
>NW_015600871.1:0-439 GCF_001515605.1 Sinocyclocheilus anshuiensis | reverse complement strand
GAGTGTTAGTGCTGCTCAAGGCCGGACTGCCACTGTCCACAATCAACACTGGCAACAGGTATAGTGACTGCTCCTGCCGCCGGAAACCAGCACGCTTCGTCAGCACTGATGCAGTGTTATCTGAGGTGAGAGGAAAGGCCAAATGTCAAGGTTTAGAATGTGCACAGTGAAACTAGCTGTTAGAATGCATTCAAATGTCAAGAGGATCAGATTAGATCAAAACTGGTCACCTGACACCAAACCGAGGATTGAGTTAAAAAAATTCCTGAATGAAGGGATGGATGGATGGACTGATAGACACATGAAGAGATGAAAGATGGAAAAAAGTATTTGCATCATAACAAGGAAGGAAAATATGTATATACAAAACATAAGCAAACATTAGACATTCTCACTCCACTATACAGATGCCAAAAGCACCTTTTAGCACCATTTATCT
>NW_015600870.1:0-439 GCF_001515605.1 Sinocyclocheilus anshuiensis | reverse complement strand
ACAAATCATAACAAAAATACCACAGCACCCCGAGGGTCTCCGTAAGAGCGCAGGTTAGTGTTTCACCTCATTGCTCACATACTACTTCAAAGATGACATTTTTACTTAACTGTGCGTTTTTACTTATTGGCACCACATTCCTCACATACTGTACATTTCGTTTAACACAATCAGCTGCCTTCAGATGAATTTTTCCTGGGACGGACACCTTACTGATAGAAATTGTATGCGTTTGATAAGTGACAATGCAAGAAAGAATTTAGAACAGAGACGGGAATGTAAAAAGTGAAGGAAACTGGATGTGTTTATTTGCCACTGGAGTATTTGAGATGCATTTTTCCTTTAATTAATAAAGGATTGCTGGAATACCTGAGAGATTTCATCTCTAGATGACAAAGAAAGAATGGTGAGAGACCTTGGTAGCCCCTTTTTACATGAA
>NW_015600869.1:0-439 GCF_001515605.1 Sinocyclocheilus anshuiensis | reverse complement strand
TTTTTTTTTTTTTTTGCTGTGCCTTTAAATACAAGCTATAAAGCTGGATTATGTTGTTGTGCAGTAAATCTGTTGGGATTGTCATTGGTATACAAGGCAGGATTTTTACTTATCTAAAGCCAATACTCCAGTCTCTCACTCTCTTTCTCTCTGTCTTTTTTAATTAAGCCCGGGCGATGCTTGTGGCATTCTGGCAGATCTCTGATGTGCTTTGTGGGTTTGTGTTCCCGTGATGTGTGTGTCAAAGGTGTTTAATGCGCACTTTATATTTATCATGCATTAAGCGTGTTTGGTATTTCGCTTAATCTTAACGACAGTTTAAATCTTTCTAACGTGAGTATAATTAGCCTGCGTGTCTTCCTCCCAGGAGGATTTGTCACTGTGTGTGGTTGGGAGACAAACCACCCATGCAGCTTCCCTGGAATTATTTCATCATTGA
>NW_015600868.1:0-439 GCF_001515605.1 Sinocyclocheilus anshuiensis | reverse complement strand
AAATGATTCACTGTTTCTGAATCGCTGGTCAAAACAATGGAAATGCATCAAAAACTCCTTTACAAACCAATTGCCAATGTTTTCTTGAACGTGCAATCTATTAAATGCTATCTACCATTAAATATTAATGTACTAATACCAATAAGAGACTGCTATGCCTCATTTTATTATAAAGTTGTGCAATTAAAAATGTCTACATTATAAAACTGATCCAAGATCAGGTAAAATAAATAAATAAATAAATGTATAGACACTAGTTAATGGGCTCAATAAGATTGCTCCCTAGTGGCAAACCTTTGAACTTTTGAAACGTTTTGACAGCTATGAAGTGACAAAGCGACTTTGGCAGTTTGGCAACACTGGTTCAAATCAAAATAATGCAAAGGTTTCAAAGCTTCACAAAGCAATGTTTTGAAACATATATATATATATATATATA
>NW_015600867.1:0-439 GCF_001515605.1 Sinocyclocheilus anshuiensis | reverse complement strand
ACCGTGATATATCGCATTACCGAATACCGGCACAAGTCTAATGACGACATGAGCTCAGAGAAAAACATTCAAGGGAACATCACAGGCCAGTCTCTGGATTTTGTTTCCAGTGCTTGTGGGAAAAGGTCATATGGATGTAAGTTTGGTGCTTGGGCTGCAGCTAACAACTGTTTTAATAATCAATTAATCTGTTCGATTTTTGTAATGTAATTGCTATTATGATTTTTTTTGTAATTGCATGGTTTTGTAAATACACACTGCCATTTAAAGGTTTTCAGTCAGTGAGCTTTTTTTAAATTAAATAAATTAATGCTTTTATTCAGCAAGCACACATTAAATTGATAAAAAATAGGGCTGTAGCTATCGATTATTTTAGTAATCGTGTATTCTACAGTAGAGCCCGACCGATATGTTTTTTTTGGGGCCGATACCGATATTA
>NW_015600866.1:0-439 GCF_001515605.1 Sinocyclocheilus anshuiensis | reverse complement strand
ACAAAATTGTCAACAGATTTGTGTACATACCACCATGTGAAAGTTGCCATGGCCAAACTGTCTCGTCAGAGAGAATGATGTCAAAGACGATTCTTTCTGTATCTGGAACCATATTGTTGTATTTTTCAACGACAGAGCTAAGAATGGCCTTCTCCTCTCTGATTTTGCGCCGAATCCGGGCCCGACCTTTGCTGCCATCGGTGTCTTTGTAAAGGCGCTGGGACCTTCTTTTAATGCTGGCCACCAGCACCTCCATTCTACTGGTCACCGCGTCAAGATCGGCATTCTTTTGGGATGTTGTTGCTGAGAAGAAAAGAAGTGTAAACATTTCACTTACATTTTCATGGCAGTAACTGAAACTGAAGTCTCAATGTAACACAGAACGCCACAGGGAAGTCATAAGGATTATCCCTCTTTGCTTCCTTTTTTTTTCTTTATA
>NW_015600865.1:0-439 GCF_001515605.1 Sinocyclocheilus anshuiensis | reverse complement strand
CACACACACACACACACACACTCACACACTGAATGATTCTCCATATGGTCTTGTAAAGTCTCAATGGCTCTGGGCCTTTAAAGCCTTGAATCTCTGGAAACGTGCACTTGGTTTCAGAGCAGAAATCTGCTCCAGATCTGATCTGATCCGTCTGATCTCCCACAGTGATTCAGACAGGAAGTTTGAATTGTGTCAGCTGATACTGAGAGTCCAATCAGACGAGGATCTAAATAACCTGCGGCTGTAGACACGCGGAGTCAGATTCACAAAACATTGCTCTTATTGTAACTTAAGTGTCAAGTTAAGAATATTTTATACTTATAAAAAATGTTTTTTTTTCTCTGATGCCTACCTCTCTCATTCGGCATGAATCCAAATGTTTCTATATTCGTAGCGTATCTGGATGCTAAAATATTATTTATTATGTAATAGGCTTTGT
>NW_015600863.1:0-439 GCF_001515605.1 Sinocyclocheilus anshuiensis | reverse complement strand
TGTACCATTGTCCTCTTTTGTGCTAAGAAATAAGTCTCCTGACAGTTTTCTCCCAAGTGGTTCCATTGTTGTCAGCATTAAGTCGGAGAATGATTCAGTGGGCTATATAACACTTGTAATTGTCAGGAAATTACTCTTCTTTAAAAGATTTGCTTCAATATACTTACCTGTTGATCAAAAATTGCCTTAAACCTACAATAGATTCTTAGTTTTTAGTTTTATTTAGTAATTTTCAGGAGGGTGTACTCATTTTTGCAAGGCAACATTTTATTACTTTGATAAGAAAATCTTATTATCCTTAATAATTTTGACATCTTCCTTGGAAATTGATCAAGCAGACTTGTTGGAACATTATATCTCTAAATAACCCTAACAAGTCTTCTAAGTAAAGAGTAATTTGTTAAGTTTTAGAGGGGGTGTACTCATTTATGCCGTGCAC
>NW_015600862.1:0-439 GCF_001515605.1 Sinocyclocheilus anshuiensis | reverse complement strand
TCCTGCAGTCTGGTTTAGGATGAGATACAGCCGTGAAAGCGCTCAGAGTGACGTTTGCACAAACAGCTGTCATTGTCACTACAGGTGAACCAAAGCCGTTAATGCAGATAAGTAATGGATTCACTGCAAAGTCATTAAACCCTTTTCTACACACGCTCTCTGGTGTATTTATATACGCAGACATTAGCAGACATGCATGCCAGTGGTATTACTGTCAGCTGAAACTATAAAAAAATGTTCATTACTTGAAATAGAAATATGAAACAATAAACTATAACCATAACAAAAACATTTGAGTTATACTTGAAATAAAATATATTTAAAAAGTACATTAAAAAAATTTCAGCAAGTGGCCAAAGCAACATTTCTTATTTTCATTAAATAAACTGAAGTACCAAAATAACTAAAACTAAATAAATACATTTAAATAAAAATAAAT
>NW_015600861.1:0-439 GCF_001515605.1 Sinocyclocheilus anshuiensis | reverse complement strand
GCCTATAATTAATCAAGGTGAGTGGCACGCCAGCCCATAAAATGCGTCTGTCTTGTGGCGCATAAGTCATAGAGGCTAAAAGAGTGCATAATTTTGCCTCTTTGTCTCTGTCATGGATTCTGGTAAGAGTTCCCCCTTCTTCATAGTGAAGGATATGGATGGCTCGTTTGATGTGATAGGGACGTTTACAATAAAGTATCGGACAGTCGGTGATAACCGCTCGCGAGCGCCTGCTTTCATCCCTCTTTCCGGTGGGAAAAAGAGCCAGTGTTCGTATTTACCGCCAATCTTGTTTACAAAGTCAAATCAGCCCTTTACAGATTTAATTTGCGTCTGACAGCTCTCTCTCTTCGTCTTTCCTCTCCTTATCTCGCCCCCCTTCCTCCGCCCCTCTTCACGAGCCCTCGAGCTCCGAATAGATAAACTGCTGAAAATATGA
>NW_015600860.1:0-439 GCF_001515605.1 Sinocyclocheilus anshuiensis | reverse complement strand
TGTTCTCTGCTGTCGTTTCTGCACTGATGAAGAGGTTGTGTGAGAGCAGAGATGTCTGAATGTCCAAGAACTGAAAGGGTCCATATATGTCCCCTTTGCATTGTCATAAACAGTGCAAAAACAGTCCTATCCTACTCACATATGGTTTCTGTCATAGCGTCTGGCCAACACTTGATTAGTTTTAGGGTTGTTTGCAAGAATTTAGGCGTGTGTGTGAATGCTCTAAATAAACTCCTCGCCTGGCGTACGTGCTTTGTGTGTGTAAAGTGCTCTGGGTCCACTTTATTTTCAGTTCTGCGTAATTACAAATTCACATGGCCGTTACAGGTCAATATATTAATGTCACACAGCTACACGGGAACACAGTTTATGGTTAGAGGATTTTGTAAACTGCTTTCGGTAGACTACTAAAGTAGAGCTGCAAGATTTGGGGAAAAAA
>NW_015600859.1:0-439 GCF_001515605.1 Sinocyclocheilus anshuiensis | reverse complement strand
TTAATTAATGTTTTAATTATCATATGATGAGCTCATTGACGACTTTGCCTCCAGAAAAAGCAGTAGTAGCACTAGTGTGCCTAGTAGTGTGAAATTTGGGATGCTCGAGCAGATGATGTATATCAGTGTTGATTTTCGGAGTGTCTATTTACACTAAGTACAAATAGCCCGCCTTGTTGGCAGAAGTTATTTACACTAACTCGCAACAGCAACAGCTCCAGTGGCTTAGATGGTAAAGCGTGTGCCATGGTTGTTTTGACGCAATCGACCAGAGTTCGAATCCGCCTTTTGCCAAACTTTTTTTTTCTCCCTTTTCAAATCTCATCGCATCGGAAAGGCATTTATTTTTAATAAAAATGAAGGAAATAATAGAAAAGTTTAAAATAAAGTATCAGGTAGGGTTAGTGTAGGTGTAGGGAGGGCTTTATTGTCCCAATAA
>NW_015600858.1:0-439 GCF_001515605.1 Sinocyclocheilus anshuiensis | reverse complement strand
TACTGTACTCTACTCTGCTCTACTGTACTCTACTCTGATCTACTCGACTGTACTCTGCTCTGCTCTACTGTACTCTACTGTACTCTACTCTGTCTGTCTGTCAGTGATGTACGAGCGCATGCGCGCCGACCAGAGGAAGTTTGGGAAAGCTGCGTGGGGGGCGGCAGTGGAGCGCATGGAGAAACTCCAGTACGACGTTTCTAAAGAAACACTGCAGCTGATGCGTGCCAAAGAGATCTGCCTGGAACAGAGGAAACACGGACTGAGAGAGGAGGTTCATACACACACACTCACACACACACACACTTACACAGATATATACACACATACTCACACAGATATATATACACACACTCACACACGCACACACACTCACACAGATACACACACACACACAGATATATACACACACACACAAATACACACACACACACACAGA
>NW_015600857.1:0-439 GCF_001515605.1 Sinocyclocheilus anshuiensis | reverse complement strand
TCGCGATACATATTGATATTGAATTATTGTCCAGCCCTAGTTCTGCTTCAAAATTTCCCAGCAATCCCCATGCTCGAGCTCACCACCTCAGAACAGAGACGAAAAGTCACCCTGGTTTGCCAAGCCCCATTCTCTCTTCTTCCCACACACAGTCTCACACACAATGATTTGGGCCTCACACCCTTTTTTTATCACAGAAATAAGAACAATTTCCGTTAAAAGAGGAAATGATATGACATGCTGGTTGATTCCTTTTTTTTTCATATCCTTTTTGGGTAACAAAGATGGAGGACATTCTCATGAACTCAATTTCTCTGTGGTGGCTCAGACTCTTGGGCTGGGCTCAGAATCACATTATTGGATCTCATGCCACTAACTAGATTATCCTAATATATAGGGTTGGGTACTGAAACCCGGTACCAATATGGCACCAGTACCT
>NW_015600856.1:0-439 GCF_001515605.1 Sinocyclocheilus anshuiensis | reverse complement strand
AAAGTTGCCCCATGTATCATCAGCCTTATTGTTGTTGTTATGAGCACTTTAATGTTTCAATTAATTTTGAATGGATCTTGAAATATGTGTGTAAATGTTATCTGAAATTAGTGAACAAGTTTTGTTATCTTGGCTCCCCCGGTGGCACATTCTGTATTTAATGAGGAAATAGGGACAGAGGCACAAAACAGTCTTTCAACAGCAGTTATGTGGATCAGGTATTATTTTCATGGATGCAAGACTGGACTGCATGTTGATATTACTGAAGGATGATTTAAGAATATAGTGCTTATACAAATGGAGTTGACTGTTTGACAAAGGAAATGTAAACAAATGGCTAATTGTAAAAATGAAGCAATATGACTACACAACTAAGAAAACACTGTCAATAGTTCTCAAAACAATAGAATTTATAATTTGTATGTCATAATGTAACTCT
>NW_015600855.1:0-439 GCF_001515605.1 Sinocyclocheilus anshuiensis | reverse complement strand
TTATTTATTTATTTATTTATCCAAGTGTAGTTTGTGAATATTGATTACAGGTGTTTTGAGAAAATAAAAAAGGTTAACTGAGTATATATAACTTAATTTACTTTACTAGTTAAATTGTTTTATTTAACTTGTTGCCAAAGAAGCATTTCTCATTTTCGGCTTGTTTAACTTAATGTACTGTACTAAAATAACTAAAATTAAAATAAAGTAAACTAAAGAATAAAAATAAATTAAAAAATATATAGACATTTAAAAAAAAAACAATGAAAGACAAACAATTAAGTAAATTAGTAAAAAATGACCGTAGTAAAAAATTTGTAAAACTTTAAACTAAAATTAAAGTGAAAACAGAATTCAAGAATAAAATCAAATTTAGAATCTTAAAAAATAGTATATAAAATTGTATAATTGTATATAAACCTAATTTTTTATAATGCTG
>NW_015600854.1:0-439 GCF_001515605.1 Sinocyclocheilus anshuiensis | reverse complement strand
AACAAACAGACCGATAGACGCACAGATGGATAGACAGACAGAGGCAGATAGATAGATGGGCAGACAGACGGACAGATGGAAGAACAGACAGACAGAGACAGATGGACGGATGGAAAGACAGATAGCTCTTACGATGATTTCCCGCTCCCAGTGGCTCCTAAAATGGCATTCAGTCCCGGCCTCATGATACCACTAGACAAAATAACAGAATTAAATCAGAATTATCATTACCACATTTTCATTATTATCACATAATTACATAAAACAAGATAAGACCAAAGACACACAAGATGCTGATTGGATGAGCTTCATTTGAAGCTGTTGTGAAATTCAGATTCTCTTTGGGAGACTATTACATTAAATGACTTTTGTTTGCTTGACTACAATGAATAACAACAACAACAACAAATGCCATCTGACCATATCAAGTGCTTACATG
>NW_015600853.1:0-439 GCF_001515605.1 Sinocyclocheilus anshuiensis | reverse complement strand
TTCAGATACCTCAGTATTCACTCAGTATAACTGTGGAAAGATGCACAAAAACATGAATGAATTAAAATCGGGTCAGTACTAAAATGAATCATGGTTTATTACAGTAAAAGTGTTTTTTTGTTGTTGTTTTTTTGCGGATTGATTACCATTAGTAAAACCACAGTTTTACTACAAATAACATGGTTAAACTAAAATCATTATTATGTTGTGGTTACCATCGATTAACTACAAAACCCATTTTTTTTGTAAATCCATGGTTAATTTTCGTAAGGACACTACATCTTACAGTATAACGTAATTAGGCTATTGACGTTATTGCACATTTTACTTTTTTTTTTATTTATTTTTTTTATTTGTTTTCGAAAATCGTTTGAATGTAAGGTTATAAAACATAAACATAGCAATGTGTATCACTGTTTTGTCCTTCATTATCCATCAC
>NW_015600852.1:0-439 GCF_001515605.1 Sinocyclocheilus anshuiensis | reverse complement strand
TTTTAAATGCCATGCCAAGGTTCTACAGCTATTTTCATGGTAAAAATCCAAGTTAGAAAAAAAAAAACCTACACAAGAAGTTTGAAAGCCATTTTTAAATAAATAAATACTCTGGACTGACTGATAACCTTTACAAAGTACAGGAAATAATTTAAGTCAGTCTCATTCAACATCTGTCAATTTACCATAAAAGTTTGTGATTTCTTTCTTCACAGTTCATGAATGTTTTCATAGTACTGAATCTTCTTACAACAAATCACCGTTTAGTTAATTTGTCCCAACGTTTGTAACTTTGTTCCTAATTTTATTACAATTTACTTGTCTTGGAAACATTGCTTACACTTGAGACAAATGTAGCTTTATACAGATAATAAAAATCTTGGTGGTATTGACCAAAAAGGGTTGTTCATAAAGTTGGCTTAAAAGAAGTAAAAAAAAA
>NW_015600851.1:0-439 GCF_001515605.1 Sinocyclocheilus anshuiensis | reverse complement strand
TTTGTTGTCATGAAACATCTAGTTACATTATTTGTACCTGCAATAAATTACAACCTTTTTCTCCTAACAATTCCAAACTCATTAATGTTCAGTCATTGCATGGCCATTCTGATGCTGTTCAAGTGTCTCACACACACAGTGGTGCGTCGTCAGTGAGATGAATTCCTTCATCTATGGAGGTCTGACCTGCCTAGCGAATCACACCTTCTGCTTAGAGGTGATGGAGGACTTTTCAATGGGTCAGATAAATATCCTGGGAAGGGTTCCATTGGACACAAGTGTCTCTCCATGGTGGGAGGACACTTTCTACGAACAGGGCACACAAGCCCTGGTTGACACAATGGACTTGGTGCAGAATGCCATCTCACAGATTGAATACCATCTCATCCAAGCGCAGGGTGACCGTGATTTCACCAAGTACAACATGTTCCTGGATCAA
>NW_015600850.1:0-430 GCF_001515605.1 Sinocyclocheilus anshuiensis | reverse complement strand
TGTGTGTGTGTGTGTGTGTGTGTGTGTGTGTGTCTATGTCTATATGTGTGTGTTACTATACACTTGAATGTATATATTATTTATGTTTATAATATTATATTATGTTTCTTATGTGTAGCATAATCTTAAAACAAATAAAATGTGACGTTATATAATTAATCAAAATAAAATGTTACTCTCAAATCCGCGTGCTATGGGTTGCTATGGAAACAGACGCACGCTGAGAGTTAGCTGACGGATTGAAATGGATGTGCTGGGAAACTTGGAAGTTCGGTGAGTTATGAATAATTAAAAAAAAAAAAACTTGGACAATCCTTAACATTTTTTGCATAGCAGATAATTACTTTGGAGCCTGTTAAGTTATCCTGTCTGGGCAACAAAAACTATTTCTTCATCAGTATTATAGCTAGCTAACGTTACCTAGCATTGA
>NW_015600849.1:0-439 GCF_001515605.1 Sinocyclocheilus anshuiensis | reverse complement strand
GTGTGACAATAGTTGTTTTTGAAATAGTCTAGCTTTTCCGGTAACATCCAACAAATACAAGTGTAGCGTGACCAAACACATTCACTTATGTCATATGTACTTTTGAGAAATGGTTTTATTTCAGTAAATCGGTCGGTTCTGTCTTCAATGAGGATCAGTTCAATGTATTTGTTTTTTTAACTCTACTGTTTAGATTTGTATGTAAATTTACACTACTGTTCAAAATTTGGGCTTGGTAAGATTTTTAATGTTTATGAAAGTCTCTTATGCTTAACAAGGGTGCATTTATTTGATCAAAAATAGAGTAAAAACAGTAATATTGCGAAATATTATTGCAATTTAAAATAACTGTTTTCTATTTTAATATGTTTTAAAATATAATTTATTTCTGTGATCAAAGCTGAATTTTCACATCAGTGAAACTTCAGTGTTACATGAT
>NW_015600848.1:0-439 GCF_001515605.1 Sinocyclocheilus anshuiensis | reverse complement strand
GTGTCACGTGACGAGCCAATCAGAGCTCCAGCCCATCATTCTGGGCCAGCAGTTAATTTGATCTTAAGTTTGTGTCTCTCGCAGAGACGAGGACCACGCTCGTCCTCTTTACACGCTACGCCGCCGCTCCGCACCCCCGCAGTCAGTCACCTGATCTCATCAGCAGAAAAGTTCACAATAGTGGGGATGAAGTTCTCGCGCATTATGATGGAGCGAATCTGCTTCCAGTCGGTGGTGCTCTCGCCCAGCAGCAGACAGATGGACTCCAGAGCCAGCTTGACTGCCGCCGGCGGGTTGGCCATCGATCGCACCTCCACTAAGTGCTGCTTCTTAATCGATTTAACAGCTAAACAAGCCACAAGCCGTGAGAAGGGGAAAGAGCGAAGACAGGAAGAGGTTAGCGCAGAGAAAAGACCACCGAACACCGCTGGCAAACACA
>NW_015600847.1:0-439 GCF_001515605.1 Sinocyclocheilus anshuiensis | reverse complement strand
GACCAAACTGGAACTTTTTGGACCCATGGATCAGCGGTATGTCTGCTGCAAAAAAGGCAAAGCTCATAAGCAGAAGAACACCATCTCCATCGTCAAACTTGGAGGTGGATCAGTGCTGTTATGGGGTTGCTTTACTGTAGCGGGAAGTGGAAATCATGACCGTATGAAGGACATCATGGATTCTTTGAAGTATCAGGCCATTTAGACAAGAATTGTGATGCCTTTGGTGCAAAGACTGAAGCTGATGATCAAAGGACTTTCCTGCAGGACAGTCATCCCAAAGAACACATCCAAATCTGCTTTTGCTTGGTTCAGGGATCAGTCATAGAACATACTTGAGTGGCCTGTTCAGTCTCCAGATTTAATTCTCATTGAAAATATCTGGTTGAATTTAAAGAAAGCAGTGGCAATGTGAAAACCAAAGATTATCAGTGATCTG
>NW_015600846.1:0-439 GCF_001515605.1 Sinocyclocheilus anshuiensis | reverse complement strand
TGAATACTTTGTATGTGTTAACTGTGCCAATTAAAGATAGAGGGGGAAAATCAATTAATTATTGTCTCAGTGTATCACTTTGTGTGTGTGTACGTACGTAACCATATTTTGGGGACAATGTTGTACCAAAAAGTGAGCTTAACCTGACAAAACCTCCTTTTGGGGATGTCTTCATTTGTAAAACTGGTATAAAAATGAAGTAAACATTTTTTTTTTTGTATAAATGCAGAAAGTTTTCTGTGAGGGGTAGGGTTAGGGCGTGGGTTAGGATTAGCTCATAAAATATATAACTATATATGTATACAAAAACAACAGAAGTCTATGCAATGTCCCCATTTAGATAGCTAAATAAAAACGTGTATAAAATCTTAAGCTACCTGCATGACATCACAATTAATTGTATATTAGTATTATATCTTAGTTTGATCGTTTTTACAAT
>NW_015600845.1:0-439 GCF_001515605.1 Sinocyclocheilus anshuiensis | reverse complement strand
ATCCCCAAATCAGAACTTCTCTGTTAAAAGGATACATTTTCTGCCTGGTGTTTTGCTTAATTTTTGCAATCTGGCAACCATGTGCATGCGCTCACTCTTCATTACGGAAGTGTAGATTATTATCTAAACACCGACAAACCAGTATGCTGAAGTTCAGCGATCTCCATGTGGTATAATCGGCTTAAATGAAAGTGTCATTCAGCCAGTGTGTATTATCGTCTGTCATGAGATATCGACTATTTTGTTTGTGATTGTGATTGCTGAATTAATGCACTTGCTCAAGGGCTGTTGATTTAAAAGAGAAACATTATTGCAATTTGGAATTATTGGAATTGCTATTAGGAATTTGACTGTTTTACCAGTTTTCATTATGTAGACAGAGAAAGTGCATATATAAGTCTTTGATATTAATTTATATATTAAATAGCCTATAATAAAT
>NW_015600844.1:0-438 GCF_001515605.1 Sinocyclocheilus anshuiensis | reverse complement strand
GTGTGTATTTATATACATAATAAATATACACAGTACACGCACATACTATGTACAGAAAAACATTTATTTTGGATGTGATTAATCACGTCGCACTAGTAATTTTAGTACTTCAACTTATTCAGATAGTTGCCAAGGCAATATTTCTAATCTTCATTAAAGTTGAACTTTTTCATCTGACACTCATGTTTTATGTTGTTTCTGCTTGATTTCACTGAACAGAAGCTGTTTTCAGTGGTTTTAGTTTAGATGTGTTTTGTGTGTTGGTTATTTAGTGTCGAGGTCGTTGACCTCTGCAGGCCTGACTGCACATTTAAAGAGACAGACACGTTTATCTGACCGCTGTGAGAGACTGGAGGGGCATTTTCAGGTCAAACCAAACCCAGGAGCACATAAACACACACACACACACACACACACTCACACACACTCTCTCTCTCT
>NW_015600843.1:0-439 GCF_001515605.1 Sinocyclocheilus anshuiensis | reverse complement strand
TAGCCTTACAGAGTGCCAAGAAGCTCTTTCAGAAAGGCAATTTGGGAAACAAACGCGTCACTTTGTCTGGAGCTGACGTTCACGCATGCTGCGTTGGTATTGATCCCTAAACATATAGGAGACTTTTTTCCGGGATATTAACTTTCAAAATTAAATTTAACCAGTGTCCTCAGCAACTCGGATGGAGGGAGTCTATGGAGACTCCTATGTTCGTGCATCCCAAAACACAACACTTGTAATGCCTCTTATACAATGTCAGCACATTACATCTCCAGCAGCTAACGTTACAGCAAGGAAACCGTAACGGCGTGTCTATGCTAATAGGGCAGAGAGCGTCAGAAATGGGTGGGACTTTTTCCCGTCACTGATGTGTAAAGAGGGAGAATCTGAAACCGCTCATTTGGAGAGACTGTTTATAATTTATTGGGATTATAAAAAA
>NW_015600842.1:0-439 GCF_001515605.1 Sinocyclocheilus anshuiensis | reverse complement strand
TTTGAACGAATTGACTCATAAAGACATTTACCGCCACCTGCTGGTGGTTTCAGTTTCTTCTTTAGAGTATCATTTCATTTACAAAAAAACAAAAACATTAAAGGGATAGTTCACCAAAAATAAATACTCACCCTCATGTTGTTTCAAACCTGACTGACTTGCTTTCTTTTGCACAACATAAAAGAAGGTATTTTTAAGACTGTTGGTAACAAAGCTGTTTTGGTCACTAGTGACTTTCACTGCATGAACAAAAAATACTGAGATGTTTCTCAAATTATCTTGTTTTATGTTACATACTTTATGCTAGGCCGTTGTAGCCTAAACATTTAACACAATAAAAGCTTTAAATTATTTTTTGGGGGTATTTTCACAGCCAATAGTTTGAGATGAATTAATCGCAGGACCCTGTAATTAATTAGATTAAAAAATATATATTTAT
>NW_015600841.1:0-439 GCF_001515605.1 Sinocyclocheilus anshuiensis | reverse complement strand
CCATATGTCTGAAATTCAAGTACTTTCAAGAAGCGTGGGAACCCTTTTTATTTCAATTAACAAAAATGTTTTTGTTAGTTTTAGTTTTAAAGTTAAAACCTTGATGAAAGAGCTTTGAGTTTTCAGATAAAAACCAGTGTTATTTTACCATTATTTATAAACTATTATACTTTTTTATAAATATTTTATTAATATTAGCTTTTATATACAGTATATATATATTTAGTTTTCACTTTAATTTTAGTTTACGTGCTTTTGTCTTTTAAAACATTTTTTTTTTTTTTATATTACTATTGAGGTTTCATTTATTTTTATTTCAGATTTAGTTTTCTAGTATGGACAAGTAAGAGTTAAATCTCAATACTGACGGACATACACCCGCTCTCCTCTCATCTGTGAGTGTGTGTGTGTGTGAGTGTGTGAGAGTGTGTGTGTGTGT
>NW_015600840.1:0-439 GCF_001515605.1 Sinocyclocheilus anshuiensis | reverse complement strand
CAGATTTCATTACCATTTATAACAATTTTAAACCACCATCAACATAGCCCTTTACAGTCCTTTAATAAAATACACTTTAACAAAACAAAGTTTAAACTTTGTAATGTGAAGATCAAGATACCTGACTTTGTTCGTGATTGAGAATAGGCTCTGGTGTTATAACTGCGATCACTTCACACTTGATTACATTTCTATATAAGCCAGAAGCTTAAAATCTTTCTGAATCTGTGGTTTATCCTTTGAATCAATCCATTATCCTATTGTTTAAATGTGTTTTCTGTATGTGAATTTCTGTTTTGTGTGAAGAGGACTTTTATGTTGGTGGGGCGGTGTGACGTCATAAGTCTGCGTCGAGCTCCTGCGTCTGTGTTTCTGCTGAAGAAGGGTTTGTGTTTTTAATCTTTTAAAGTGTTTACATCAATGCAACTTTTTTTTTTTT
>NW_015600839.1:0-439 GCF_001515605.1 Sinocyclocheilus anshuiensis | reverse complement strand
GGCCTGGTTCAGCTCTCATTTAGCCACTGTTTTAGAAAGCTGCGGCCTGTCACCACTTCAATACACCGACCATTCCTTTAGGATCGGGGCGGCCACAACTGCTGCTGAACGCGGAGTTCCAACATCAGCAATCAAGTTACTGGGCAGATGGTTATCCTCCACTTTTGAATCTTACATTAGACCTGAACAACAAACCATTTCAAAGGCTCAGCAAATAATTTCAAGCCGTCCTCAAGGTAATCTATATGCAATTACTGGTGGTGGTGGAATACCTATTCATATTACTCCTAACTAACTCTATAGTTTATTATCTGCGGCTTAACTTAGCCTTTCTTTCTGTGGCCTGTCTTTCGTGGCCTTCTTTCTACGGCCTGTCTTTTCGGCCTTCCCCTCCGTTGCCTATCTTTGTGGCATTTCCTTCTGCGGCCTGTCTTTCTCA
>NW_015600838.1:0-438 GCF_001515605.1 Sinocyclocheilus anshuiensis | reverse complement strand
TTGCTATTGACTGTTCAAATGCGGAGTTTTGCGCATCGTGTGCATATCTTTGGTTTTCACAAGATTATGTTAGAAATATAAACTGTTTTTGTGCTGTATGATAACTACGTCCACCATGTTGTGTTGAATACATTTGTTGTGCCTTTCAATCTGTCAAATCAAGCAACATGTAGTTTTGTCTCATTTCTGTTTTCAAACAGCACAAGCTCCATTGCACCTATAGTGGTATTGCCTAAGGAAGTGTCTCAAACTGTAGGGTAAAGGCAAGGTGTCAATGCCCTGATACGTTGTACAGCTACAGATGACCGCTCTGCACATGTGCTGCAGAGAGAAAGGAAAGCTCCTAGCTAGTGGGCGAGAGAGAAGAGGTTCAAAAAATAGGCATGTGGCCGGGTCACTGTAATGCTTCAACAGGCCCGTGACACTGGAATCTCTGTA
>NW_015600837.1:0-439 GCF_001515605.1 Sinocyclocheilus anshuiensis | reverse complement strand
TTTAGGGAAGCATGGGAGAGAATGAGACCATGTCTAACTTTGTCACGGCAGATTTAGAAAATAAAGGACAAATCCAGTGTACGCATTGGCCTGTTTACAATAGAATTTGTGTGTTTAATGAGAAATCAGATTAATCTGAGAATCTGCAAATAACTGAACGGTCAATATCAGAACGCTTTTACAAGAAGTGAACATTGTAATAGGTGATATAGTGAGGTTGTATTAAACATCAAGGGCAGGAAAGGACTGCCGCCAGCAAGCGGTCAGGAGTGAGCGATTGTTAATTGTGCAAATGCATTACAGAGCAGAGAAATATGTAATAGGGAAAAACATGAGACTGCAAAGTTGCATACATTAGTCAAAAAATGTGTAAGTAAGCCAAGGTCCCAAATGCTTTAGATGCATTTGCATTCTGCTTCAAGACAGAACTCTGAAAATT
>NW_015600836.1:0-436 GCF_001515605.1 Sinocyclocheilus anshuiensis | reverse complement strand
TGTGTGTGTGTGTGTGTGTGTGTGTGTTGCGTTGCTCACCCAAAAGAGCTGAGATTTGAAGTGCTGAAGTGTGAGTGCTGACCCAACACTGGCCGCTGCTCTAATGCAGTAAGACATCTGCTGAGCAACCTCTGATTCCCTGTCACTTTGCAAACACTAATGCTTCCAGCATACCAGCAGTGCTAGCACTTTCATTACATAAATGTCTCTGTCTTTGTCTTTAGGAAGGGTGTGAGTGAGGACAGAGTAAGTCTGGAGGACAGAGAGCATGCCAAGCGTATCGTCTACTCTGTGGTTTATGGAGCTGGTGAGAACTGTTACTCATAATACATGCACACCATCACTTCAATCTACAGGAAGTTCAGAACATGACATTATGAATTTTACCATGCATTTAAAGGTGCTGTTTTGGTAACTTAAAGGGGGTCATATGATG
>NW_015600835.1:0-439 GCF_001515605.1 Sinocyclocheilus anshuiensis | reverse complement strand
GAATACACATAACGTTAATCACTTCAGAAAAATCAACAATAAGTTGAGGCCCATACAAAATTCTTTGCATATGGGCCCGGGGCTGACTTGCTAAGCCACTGGTTCTATTGTAGCCTATTTTGTCGCACTCGCGTCCAGTGTAGACACGGTGTTAAATTTAACTTTTTGAAAATTGCAGAAACACACACGTAAACTAAAGAGCTGATATTAAGAATCAAGGGCATTCTGTTGCCCTGCAACTATCAGTGTCGATTTTTGTTCACTCAACATTGCGTCAGCAGCTGTCGCTATGGAGAAAACTCAGATGCACACCTGCCACTCCACTTACGTGTAAATGCAGCTCTCCAGCCAGATCTCATTGAACCTACACCTAACCATATTAGTTAAGAGAAACTATTATATTATTACTTCTTTCAGAATTTTTTTTTTTTTTTTTTTG
>NW_015600834.1:0-439 GCF_001515605.1 Sinocyclocheilus anshuiensis | reverse complement strand
GAAGAGGGGGGTGGTGGCATTCCTGCCCCCGTCCATATATATTACACCCCCAACGCGCACACACCTACAACGACAAAACAGATGAGAGAAATGTAATACCCGGCCTGAAGGGCAGTAGTGTGTGCAGTCTTTCATTTGTGCTCACCTGAGTCAACAGCGGCGCTCATTACGTTACCCAAAGTAATTGGCGTAGGCTGCGAGAAAAACGAGGAGAAACCCTTCGGATGCAACCCCCGGTAAAACGTGAGCTCCCGCGGCAATTATCCCGTCTTTGTTTGTCTATTAAAACCCCTCCCTAATGAGACGAGCTCCTTAAACCCTTGATGGTGTTCATTAGGCGACTGTAAATCTCGCGTTAAAATGTAACGGGAAGATACTCAGCAGCAGCAGCTATTGAATTTATGACGGGGAACCTGGCTATTAAAGGGAGTTGAGCTTT
>NW_015600833.1:0-439 GCF_001515605.1 Sinocyclocheilus anshuiensis | reverse complement strand
ATAAAGAGATGAAATATGATATAAAATTTAAAATTTAAAATGGTATTCACCTCTCCTGCGTGGAGCACTTCCAGAGGAAAAGTCTCATGAAGTGACAATGCACAGACTGGGGTATCCAGGCAAAATGGGCATCAGAAATTAGAAGCAGTTGTTGCTTGCTGAAGGACGCCATCGAATAGGAAACAAACAAAAAAAAACATTTTATGCTTCTAACTTGACAATGTCCCTTCAGAATGTAAATCCATGCGAGTTTTTTTTTTTCTTCTTGAAAGGAGGGTGGCCTCTTAGCTTGGGAAAGGGGAAAATGGGTGGTCTGATTGCCCTGATCGGTGTCTGCAAAGAGCATATGCACTAAGAAAAGGAACATGCATAAACGATGTCATGTACCTATACAAAGATATCACTTTGACATGCAATGATTCATCTTTTTCTTTTCTTT
>NW_015600832.1:0-439 GCF_001515605.1 Sinocyclocheilus anshuiensis | reverse complement strand
ACTCTGGGGACATCAGAGACTTATTTTACATCTTGTAAAAAGGGGAATAATTGGTCACGTGTAAAGACAAAGCACTAACATGTCAGCTAACAAGTCATTATATCCACATCTGTCAAACACCTAAAGGTACCATTTCAGTCCTTCATAACATTCATCTAGTTAGGGAACAAACTGGAGGCCTCTCCCATAAATAAATGTATTATAAATATTATATATGTACACTATCGTTCAAAAGTTTGGGGTTGGTATTTTTTCTTCTTTGTTTTTCAAAAAGGTCACTTGGCCTCAATATGGCTGCATGCATTTTATTAAAAATACAGTAAAAATTGTATTATTATTAAATATTATTACAATAAAAAGTTTTCTATTTAAATATATTTTAAAATGTAATGTAATCAAAGGAATAAATTACATTTTAAAATATATTTAAATATATTTT
>NW_015600831.1:0-438 GCF_001515605.1 Sinocyclocheilus anshuiensis | reverse complement strand
AACTTTTCCACGACATTCTAATTTATTGAGATGCACCTGTATTGGCAACATCTCGCAAAGACATTGCAGCATACAAGGAAAGCATGCGTGCCACAGGTACAATTTATTTGAATCTTACTAAACTCTTTTTTAAATATGAAATGATTGTTTCAGTGTGGTCAGTAGCTGAGTTCTTGTCAAATAGGTGGAGGCCCTCCATGTAATCCTCTGTCTGAGATTGCTGAAATGGTAGAGGAGATACTGGGAACGGCCAACCCTTCCATTTGTGGCATTGCAGATGCCCCGGACCCTGCACTGCTCAAATTAAAGGAGTTACAAAGATGGTAAGAAAATGAATGTAAATTATTTTTTTCTGTATTAAATTGACATTAGTTACTTTAATCTATGGACACTGAAAAAAAAAAAACACCACACCACATCGGATTGAATAAACATGTT
>NW_015600830.1:0-439 GCF_001515605.1 Sinocyclocheilus anshuiensis | reverse complement strand
ATATATATATGGAAAATATAAAGCAAGACTGTTAGATGTTAGCTGTTTCTTTTATCAGGGTGAAAAATAAATCATATAACTTTTATTTTAATCATTAAATATGAAGTATGTAATGTTTGTGATGTTAAAGAGATAGTTCACCCAAAAATGAAAAATCTGTCTTTAATTATGTATCCTCATGTTGTTCCAATCACCTAAAGCTTTTGTTCTTCCTCAGAACACAACTGAAGATATTTTAAATGAAATCCGAGAGGTTTCTGTCCCTCCATTGACAGCATAAGCAACTTTGACTTCGAAGACCCAGAAAGGTATAGTGAAAACATCATGAAAGAAGGGGTGTGCGATATTGACAAAAATGATATCTCAATATTTTCTTGGATTTTATCGATAACGATAAACAATATTTTGCTGAGTGTGTTATTGTGCTGATATCTTAAGG
>NW_015600829.1:0-439 GCF_001515605.1 Sinocyclocheilus anshuiensis | reverse complement strand
GTGTGTGTGTGTGTGGCACCAGCAGTTTGTAAGTTCAGTTTGTCACAACTTCTCCATTGCCAGGCTCACTACCTTCGTCCTGAGGTCTTTTGGTCTGGCGAGGCAATTTATTTTCATTGATCCACATGTACTGCAGAGTGCAAAGGATTGGTTGATTGGCAAGCAGGGTTCAGATGGCTGCTTCATACAGCAGGGAACTCTGTACCACAATGAAATGAAGGTGCATTACATGTTTCTTAGAATACACTGTAACGATAGACGTGAGTTCTGAGACCGTTCTTCTAACTCTGTATACTGGGGTGTTTTAGGGTGGGGTTGGTGACAGTGTGACAATGACTGCCTACATTGTAGCATCACTGCTTGAACTAGGCGTCCCCGTCACGGTAAAACCATCTCCAGTAGTTGTATGAGATCATTGCAGATGGCCTTTCTGTTTTGA
>NW_015600828.1:0-439 GCF_001515605.1 Sinocyclocheilus anshuiensis | reverse complement strand
GCAATAAAATAAACTGCTTCTCCAGACGGCAACAGGTAAAGGTTTGCTCGACAGTCCCGTCCCCGGTAACCATAGCTGAAAATAAAAAGGTCAAGGAACATTTGCTAATATGTATACATTATATAAAGGAAATCTAATTCACTGTGTTTAACAATGTGATGTGTTTAGCAATGTGATGTAATATAAGCTTTTAAGAAAAAGATGATTGGTGCGGTTTCCAAAATAACAGAGAGAACAGGTTTTGTTCCAGACTTTGCTTTTTTGGGTATACACCCAAAAATTATGAAATTGAGAAAGCATAAGGTCTATGCATTGGAAGAATATGTGCTGTCTTTCAATAAGTCAATAGTTAGGGGAACTGTCTGCACATTTATCAGCTTCAAACTATAGGTGACTAAGCATGAAACAGACGTATTTAAAAAATATAGCGTTTATTTTT
>NW_015600827.1:0-438 GCF_001515605.1 Sinocyclocheilus anshuiensis | reverse complement strand
TTATTCCAAAGTCTGATCCCTGTAAAAAGAAAAACGTGCTTTAACGTTCAAAATTGAATTTATTAGAATCACATTTCACATCTAAAAACTCTTGTAAGTTAGAGAGATACATATTCTGATGGTGATCATGATAAAGATCAAGATAATGGAAGGGATTTTTTTTCTGCTTCTAAGATACTAGAATATATAATATAAAAGCATTTTCAGAAAATCTGTAAGCATATTCATTGGCAAAAGTTGCATAAAACAGAAAGAAGAAAAAAAGAGAAATGAGGGACAAATCATTGCACACTTAGACCATGTACAGTACTGTAGTTTAGGTCAGATTAAGTCTCTTGAATGTTGTCATTTCTCAGTTTGAAGTTGATTAGATTAATGCCCTTATTTTCAGTGAATTGTATATATATATATATATATATATACAGTGGGTACGGAAAG
>NW_015600826.1:0-436 GCF_001515605.1 Sinocyclocheilus anshuiensis | reverse complement strand
CACACACACACACACACACACACACACACACACACACATTTTCTCACCCTCTCTCTAACCCTCTGTATTACTGCCATTCTTGCATGGACTGAACAAAAACATTAGCCGGGTCATCCTGCAAAACAGCACCACTGATGTCCTTCACGCACCTATGTGAAAAATTTTAAAGAAAGTTTAAGAATAGCAAAAGAATAGCTGATAAACTTTTACTTTGTTGTAACATAGACATTTTTTTTAAATACAAAATGCCTTTTTGACAATCCAGTAATGTTATTTTATTTTTTTTCTTCCTTTTCTTTCATCGTAATGATCTTTTTAACTCTTCCTTGCCATTTTATCCATAATTAGCACTTTTTGTTTAATAACTAAATGGAAATAAAAGCTAGCATTTTGATTTTCCCTCTCTATTATTATTATTGTTGTTGTTATTATTATT
>NW_015600825.1:0-439 GCF_001515605.1 Sinocyclocheilus anshuiensis | reverse complement strand
TACATGACTAAATATTGTGTTCTGTCAAATAGCAGCATGCTGTTATGCGTAAAATACAAGTAGACAGGGAGTAGAACACTTAAGAAAACACGAGTTGTGAAGGAGCTGTTCTCCACTGAGGGTATTTTTACAGTGGCAGCCCACTGAAGTGTAGCAGCAGTAGCTCTGGCAGAAGGCTCACTGACAGCAGCACATTTAAAGCACAGGTGTGTTTCAGAGTCTGTGTCAATCTGCCGAACACAGTGACCCCTGTGGTCAGACCCCAAAATGAAAGTTATGTCTTATGTTGTTCCAAACCTGTGGTTTTTCTCACACAAAAGAACAGCTTTGGGAAAATGCTCTTTTCTCAAATGAAGCAAGCAAACAATGATAGGGACTGTCAATCAGTGTTCTTTTAGTATCATTGATAAACTATTATAGTTTTTTTTTTTTTTTTTTT
>NW_015600824.1:0-438 GCF_001515605.1 Sinocyclocheilus anshuiensis | reverse complement strand
ATTATTATATGCATATATAACTATATAAAAAAGACACACAAAAGAAAAACAAACAATAGGAACTAAGAGCAAAAGCAGGGATAAATATAGAATACAATAAATAAAAAGGCATTCAGAAAAAGCAAAACTAAAATCAGTCAATTGCTAGTGCAGCAACTGAGGTTGCAGTGTGTTGGTAGTTTCCTGGTTGATCTGGCAGTAGCATATGCATGAGCCAGAGCCACCCATCCACCACTCCTTCATGCAGTGAATGTAGTTCCAGATGGCTCCGCGGAGCGTGGAAGCTGACCAAAATCTGGATACAGCCGATTCACAAGGGTAAAGCCATGGTCTGTCCAACTGTATGCTCAGTCAAAAGCAGCTCCATCTCACGTGGCTGAACACCACTTGTCCCTCTAAGAAGTTCAACGCCGACCGCACGGGCCGCGTAACTATTTA
>NW_015600823.1:0-438 GCF_001515605.1 Sinocyclocheilus anshuiensis | reverse complement strand
AATTTGGAGGATGTATGCATAATTTATTGGCTTTTGGAAGTTAATCCTAATAAATCTTTCTTCCCTCATTTGACGAAAGCCCATTTTCCAGGAGTCTGCAGGAAAAGGCCAAGGAGCCAAGTTAGCCTGACAGGCATTCATTACGGCAAACGTCTCCAGGGGTCTCGTGAGCAAACGAGGAGCAGATTCATAATGTTGTGGCGTTTTTGTTTAACGATCTGAATCAAAGAAAAGAAAAGAAGGGGAGGCTTGGGAAAGGGCGGGAGGGGGGAAGAAAGAAATAAAACACACACAGTGTCAGCAAGGCCATCTCAACGAACAAAGCGAATCCTTTCTTTGTCTAAGAGCAAATTAGGGCTCTGGTTCTATTTGATGTGACTGAAGTTAAGCATTTAAATGAACACTGTCTTGTGAATACGAATCAAATAATTTACTTAA
>NW_015600822.1:0-438 GCF_001515605.1 Sinocyclocheilus anshuiensis | reverse complement strand
TGCTTTTGTGCTCCAGGGTCACAAATGATAAGAGATTACAAATGTAAATAATGCCTTGGCAATAAATAGTAGCATATGCATTTTTCTCCTTCGGTACAAGAAGGACCAACCAATTTGTGCAATGATGCATTCGTCACAAATCGTATTGCAGCATGATATATACAATACAACTTCTTTAGCAAGGATACGTTTGCATGCAAATAAACCACATCACCATAGTCCAACACTGAGAGGAAGCAGCTTTAGATAATTCTCTTTTTTTGCTTCAAAAGGAAAGCATTTCTTTATACGAAAGAGAAAACCCAATTTAGGTTGGAGCTTTTTTAAATGATTTTCAATATGATACATATATATTCATACATATACGTTTATTGAGCATACTTTAACCCTCTGGTATGGTGGCCCAGTAGTGCACAACACAGCGCAATTAAAAAAGCA
>NW_015600821.1:0-438 GCF_001515605.1 Sinocyclocheilus anshuiensis | reverse complement strand
GATATGTTACTATAGTTAAAACATGCTAAATGCGTGGATTTTACATGATCCCTTTCCACCACAGGCGAATTTCAGACAATGAAAACTAACTTTATAATGCTGGCGGGGTCCGATTGAATGATCTGAACGTCAAAAAGGTTGAATGGGACAAACAGTGTCCAGTATCGATGTGAAACACCACATAATTTCATTCATAAATACGGGACGATCGACTACTTTACAAGATGGGTGGAAACCCTACCTGTACGTGTCTTGAAGTCATCTAAAATCCATATGTTTTTAGCAATAAAACATTTTGAACTGCTTGAAGAGTTTAAAACACAAACAGTTTAAAACGTAAATAGCAAGCATATTAAAAGAAACTCACAATGCATTTAGGCGAAAGTTTCTGAAGCATCCCAGACAGCAACATAGTGTTGGCCCAGATCCGGCCCACAT
>NW_015600820.1:0-438 GCF_001515605.1 Sinocyclocheilus anshuiensis | reverse complement strand
GCGATTTAACCTCCCTGGCTACACACATAAACAGACACAAACACACCCCAGGGATTCAAAAATATAATGACTTTGTATTGACTAGAAAATCTCTGTCAGAGAGAGTTTCGATTACAGTAGCAGTGCAAAGCCTTGCATGAGAAAGCTCGCACACTGTTTGGAGGAGAGGGGAGGGAAGAGTTGCTGATTAACCGTTTTTTATCTTAACATTTTCCTGTAAGTGCACTTACATAATCGGCAGCTTTTGATGTTGAAATATTTGAGCCAGGCTGTGTGTGTGCACAAATAGGCCCTTAAGAAAGGCTAGTTACTGTTCCAAGATCACCCTTCCCTGGAATCTGTGCTTCATTCTTGGCATCAAAGTCTAAAGGGCAAAGTGTCAGTGTGTGTCCTTCTGATTATTGTGGATTATAGAATAAGCTTGAGTCGCTGCAGTGA
>NW_015600819.1:0-438 GCF_001515605.1 Sinocyclocheilus anshuiensis | reverse complement strand
TCCTCTGCAGTGAATGGGTGCCGTCAGAATGAGAGTTCAAACAGCGCGTTTGTAAGAAACAAATGCATCATTTAGACGTTTTTTAACTTAAAACAGTTGCTTCCAATTAAAATATGAGTCCTCTATCAATAATATTGCTTTTTCCAGTGAAAACATCGTCTTGTCTGAATCAGGAGAGAAATATGCACAGTTTAACCACCAAATACAAGCAAATGCAGTCCAAAACACTTCTAAACAATTATGGTGAGCAAGTGATTTAATGCTAAGTTTATTCAAATCTGCTCATCTACATCTTGGATGGTCCAAGAGTAAATACATTTTGGCAAGTTTTAAATTTTTTTTATTTTTTATTATTGCTTAAATTTTTTTTGCATGTATGTTTTATGGCAGACGGTACACGGAGTGATGAAGATGCTGCACTTCCTCACCAGACAGAAG
>NW_015600818.1:0-438 GCF_001515605.1 Sinocyclocheilus anshuiensis | reverse complement strand
CACCAGCGGGGCGTACCAGTTCACCCCAACTTCACAATGAGCATCGAGGTAGATCAGCACCTAAGGAAAGAACCATAGTGTGACACAAACAAATCACATTTAAGTATACCCATTAAACAGTATGTTGATAATGGGGCCCAAACCTGTCCCAGAGTGGCTTCGTGGGCTCCTATGCTCCTGGCCTGGATCAGACCCTCTCTCTTCTCACTGCGGAACAGTTTGACCAACCCATTCCATTGTTTTATGTACTCCTCCAGCCTCTCTTTAAGATGAACTAATGAGAGAACACATACAAACAATCACAAAAACTGTCAGATCACATTTTATTTTTCTTCTATACTGTCTAATGTACCTCATGAGCACCATGGCAATATGGTAAGGTATGGTATATAACATGCAGAGGCAAAACTTCCAGCTTTCTGCCTGCACATATTAATT
>NW_015600817.1:0-438 GCF_001515605.1 Sinocyclocheilus anshuiensis | reverse complement strand
GTTTACTGGAAGCCCAATTCTCTCATCATTGTGAGTTTTAATGCTAGGTAATTTTAATGTGCCTTTTGAATGAAGAGAAGTCTTCACTAAAACACTAAAACTTTTTCCAGAGATGTAAAAACTGTGGAGAGGAATTCCAAGATAATGATACAAAGCACCACTGTCGGGCCTGTGGAGAAGGTTTCTGTGATGGTTGCTCCTCTAAGACACGGCCAGTCCCTGAGAGAGGTTGGGGCCTGGCACCTGTGCGAGTCTGTGATGCCTGCTTTCAAAACAGAGGAATCCCAGAAGGTATCGCCGAAGAATTTAAGATTTTAAGTAACATTTTATTTTAATATATTAAAATTACTCATGTGATGGCAAAACTGAATTTTCAGCAGCCATTACGGTCTTTAGTGTCACATGACACTAAAGACTGCTCAAAAGCATTATTATTCA
>NW_015600816.1:0-438 GCF_001515605.1 Sinocyclocheilus anshuiensis | reverse complement strand
GAGCATGGGACAGTGAAAGGGTAGGCACAAACAGGAAAGTCAGAGAGCCAGATACATCTGTGCTTGAATCAGGAAATGACAGTAAGATTCCCTTTCAAATGGAAGTGTCAGAACTTCCCCAGAACAGGTTTGTCCATCCCAGCAATCTTCAGCAGAGCACCCAGAGCCCTAGGTTCTCAGATTACAAGAGACATAACAGTCACAGGCATGCCCCCAGAAAGGAGAGCAGGCAATGGGATGACAGAGAGTAAAGACAGAAGAAGGGTAGAGATGGCTATGAGAATGGCCATAAACAGTGTAGTCATTACAGAAGTAGGAAATCTAGAGGAACGGAAAGTAAGGATGCTGAGAACTTAGCAGAGATACAGCACCTACTTCTTAAAGCCCTCAATGACCTCAAGTCAGAGGAGAACACCTCCAATGACAGAGACCTGGTCT
>NW_015600815.1:0-438 GCF_001515605.1 Sinocyclocheilus anshuiensis | reverse complement strand
CTGACATGTACAGGACTTGAAGTATTACAGACCATTTGATAAGCAACTTATCTTCGGTCTTCTTATGATAGAAATGCCTATGTTGTGCCTTCATCATTTATTTTAAAAGTGAATCTTCTATGATGCAAAGTGGCTTGTTCGTTAATAGAGAACTAGTTTGTGAAAACAACTGTTTGCATTTTGCCTTCATTTTTACTTTGTAGAATAAACAGAATTCTGTGATCCCACACTAAAGTTGAATTTAACTTTATGGATTGTTTTGATGTAGGCTACTCTCAATGTTGTTATCAATGCAAGTTGTCACAAATTATTTCCTTACAGTTACTGTCAATTCTCCTAATTTAACCTGGTTGGAGTACAGTAATGTCAACTCCTTACACTGGAGTTAAAATATCTAAAGTTAAAATACATTTTAAGAGTGTTAAATTGTCACTCTTT
>NW_015600814.1:0-438 GCF_001515605.1 Sinocyclocheilus anshuiensis | reverse complement strand
TGAGATGTATTGAAAGTGGCATCAGAGAGTGGCTCCATTAGAGCACTAGAATGAAGATAAAAAGTATCCGTGAATGCTCTTTGTAAAAGCCTATCTTACACAGACATGGAGTCACTATTCTTTACCCAAACCAGATCCTTTACCCGAGACGAAACCGCATTTCTCAGCTGGAAGCTCCACCTCAGCTAATTATTTTGACTGTTTGTCAGATTGTACAGCAAGATCAAGGTACCGAAACCACATTTTGTTTGAGAATGGATATAAATAAACTTCCACCTATCAAAACTATCTGCGATAAACATGGTGGGGAGAAAGCCATCTGACATTTGCAGGATAGATGGATGGATTGTGAAAATGATGATGCAATTTTCCTGGTGACAGATGGGAAGGCGCGCCGTCTTCTGAATGGTAATCGCCAGCTTCAGAGATTTATGAAGA
>NW_015600813.1:0-438 GCF_001515605.1 Sinocyclocheilus anshuiensis | reverse complement strand
AGACGTCTCCTATGCTCACCAAGGCTGCATTTATTTGATCAAATACAGCAAAACAGTAATATTGTGAAATATTATAATAATTTAAAATAATGATTTTCTATTTGAAAATATTTGAAAATGTAATTTATTGCTGTGATGGTAAAACTGGATTTTCAGCATCATTACTCCAGTCTTCTGCATCACATGATCTTTCAGAAATTATTTTAATTTGCTGATTTGCAAATTAGAATGGCTTTTAGGCCACTCAAAAGGGATCACAGATGACAAAAAGCTAAGAAACACCGTGGCAGGTGTCGATTTAAAAGTATACACAGATCCTACATTATTTGTAAATGAAATTCATCTCCAATTCTTCTTCTGTCGTTTCAAGTTTATCCATTATTCCAATGCAAAAAAAATATAGCTGGTTTTCCAAGTAAAAACCGCCAAATAATGTTT
>NW_015600812.1:0-438 GCF_001515605.1 Sinocyclocheilus anshuiensis | reverse complement strand
AGGCTTGGTTTTTAACTGTCAGATCAAGATGGTGACCCCAGCCATGCTTCTGTGTGTGCTCTCTTACTTCTTCTTATTGGCCGGTGAGGAACTGAATGTGTGTGTGTGTGTGTGTGTATTTAGCTACATTTTAGGTACAAAATTATTCCAAGATTTTAGCTGAAGTCCCTTTGTCCAGATATTAAAAAATGATATTAAATATAGTAGACAATGTTTTTTTAACTCTAAAAATTAGAGTTTGGGTTAGGATACTCCCACATACAAACATACAAAATTATGTTGAAAATTTGTTTCATTGTTTGTTTCAGTGTACTACTCTCCCTCAGGCCATCCAATATGTAGATGAAGTTGTTTATTCATTGAAACAGATTTGGAGAAATTTAGCAATACATTACTTCCTCAGCAATGGATCCTCTGCAGTGAATGGGTGCCGTCAGA
>NW_015600811.1:0-438 GCF_001515605.1 Sinocyclocheilus anshuiensis | reverse complement strand
AAAAAAACTCCTTTCAAATGGCATTGCTTGGACCTTTTGGAAAGTTTTGATTGAATGCAATTTTTATTTTGATATTTAGTGGATTCACAGAAATAATTTAATTATATATTGTAAGGACTCCTCTCATGCTTTGATGCTTGAATTAAAGCATTACATGTGCCTGTTCTTCACAAAGCATTTCTTCATTTTTTGATTAGTCAATCATGAAAACTAAAAATGAGAGATGCAAAGAAATATTCAATTGTTAATGATTTCAATCAGGTCAACGAAGAAGCACATTAATCAACAGACAAACACTAATGTCATTTCAAGCTAAATTAATATTTTAATAGATGTTACAGAAAAAAGCAGGTTTACAGCTTTACAGTTAATGTAGAGTATGGAGTTCATGGATTTGAAATGCATGGACTGATAAGACACAATAAGTGAGATGTACTG
>NW_015600810.1:0-438 GCF_001515605.1 Sinocyclocheilus anshuiensis | reverse complement strand
GCACCCAGTACATTAACTGTTCTAAGCAAAAGCAAACACTGCCTTGAGCCCAGAGGAGACGCCACACATGCCTGTTTAGGGTGTGCGACCGCGAACCTCCCTGGTGGTTTATGTGAGACACCACCGCCATATGAGCCTTTACTGTTAAATGGAGGAGAACATAATAAGTTCCAGTTGATGTTGTTGCTGAAGCACAAATGAATTTCCATGATTTTCTGAATTTACAAGACTTTTACATTTTTTAAATGTCATATTTATGAATTATATTTATTCAGATTATCATGACTGCAGGAACACTGTAGTTACATGCCAATGAAATAATTGATCATTATTTAATTTGTACAGATATAAAGCCACCAATGTAACATAAAAATAATAACAAAAATAATAATAGTTTATCTTAATAATAATAGTTTATATATATATATATATATACTA
>NW_015600809.1:0-438 GCF_001515605.1 Sinocyclocheilus anshuiensis | reverse complement strand
TTTTTTTTATCTAATACAAACATGTTTTTGTAAAAAGTAATAATAATTTTTTAAAAGGTATAATATTTTTCTTTTAAAAATCCAGTGCTTCAACAACGGAGTCTACAACTTCAGGATATACAGCTTCAGAAACAACAACTGTACTTGCCACTTCAACATCAGCAACATCAGTTCCAACCTCATCTGATTCTTCAGGTACAACAATGGTTATAACCACGGAACCACTTGCTTCAACAACCATGCCTACATCTTCAGAAACGACAACTGCAGCTGAAACAACAAATACTGCATCCACAACCACAACTGAACCTTCCACTGCTACAGCTGTACCCACAACGTCACTTGGACTCACAACAATGGAAATCACTACAACTTCAGAGAGTACAACAGTGCAAACCACGACTACAGCTTCATCAACCACATCTACAACAACAAACG
>NW_015600808.1:0-435 GCF_001515605.1 Sinocyclocheilus anshuiensis | reverse complement strand
AAAAAAAAAAAAAAACTTAATTTTAACAGTACATTGAGCCCATTTTTTTAAGGGCTCCTCTGGAAGTGTTAGACATAAATTAACAGTGGTGAGAAAAATGTCAATTTCGTGATATAAAGTCACATTTGCCCCACAAGCCCCAGTTGTGAAAAAATAAAATCATAATTTTGAGATGCAATACCATTCATAAGTTTGTAGGATTTTTAAATGTTTTAAAGTCCCTTATGCTCACCAAGGCTGGCCTTTATTTGATCAAAAATACAGTAATATTGTAAAATTTTATTGCAATTAAAATAACTGTTTTCTATTTTAAAATGTAATTAATTCCTTTGATGACAAAGCTGAATTTTCAAAAACATTTCTTATTATAAATGCTGAAAACAGCTGTGCTGCTTAATCTCTCTCTCTCTCTCTCTCTCTCTCTCTCTCTCTCTC
>NW_015600807.1:0-438 GCF_001515605.1 Sinocyclocheilus anshuiensis | reverse complement strand
CCGGCGATGGAGGCAGTTACGAGTGTGGAACATGTCGTAGAGATTCCCAACTTCCTGTAAACATTAAAACAACCCAAAATGCTAAATCAGAAAGGCTTTTCATTTCTTTGACATTCTGACTGATACAGAAGCACTTCTGAACCGGATCAAATGTGCTCAAAAATAAAAGACTCCGGGTGGCTTTGCACAGAGAAGCTGTCGAGCCACCGGAGGTCATGCGCTCCTTTATTTTTCCTAATAACCTGGATTAACATTACAATGAGAAAAGAAACCAATGAATGTGCTGGTTGCTTTGGGAGATTTGACAGCATATGCTGCAGCTCTGTGTTGATGTCCATTAGCATAAAGTTTTCCCAGCTGTGTACATATTCTGTACTGTTCTGATGTTTCTTTCTACGGTCTATGTTTGATGCATGCACAGTCTGTTTATCGTGTAGG
>NW_015600806.1:0-438 GCF_001515605.1 Sinocyclocheilus anshuiensis | reverse complement strand
AGTGAAACAAAGCCCCCTGCTCCCGGCAGCCCCTGCCAAGCACTAGGACACCCCCCAGTCACTCCACCCCTGATGGCACACACCACATCTTTGACACCCTATCACTGCTCCAGCATGTGGCCACAAGACCAGTCTGTCTGTCAGTCAGTCAATGTAATACCCCCATCAGAAATTCATCTCTCCTATGTGCAATTTCCCATACTTGCAGAAAACAATCTGGGTAATTATAAAACAATTAGAGATTACATGTTTGAAAACCTTGGCTACACGCCGATAATTTCCACAGTGACTAATAAACCCGTACGAGCAAGAGGTGGAGGGATGAAATATCATTTTGCATGTGCAGAATCCAAAACTTCCGTCCTTATTGAATTCACGGCCATTGTGTTATTTTGTACGTTCATCCTCATTGCTAGATATACCCTGGACTCCCTCGGG
>NW_015600805.1:0-438 GCF_001515605.1 Sinocyclocheilus anshuiensis | reverse complement strand
TACAGTCTATGTGCATCATTGCAACCTTTGGACTTAAACTATTTAAAGTACTTTAAGGATTTAAAGTAACAGGGCAAGTTATTTGCCTCTTGTTTTAATACGGATATCAAATAGAGGACTTTGAAAATCAGTCATAAAGATGAAAGAATGAGGATTGTAGCTCCTTGAATTGCTAAATGCTCTCTTTAGTTGTTTTGACATGATTTTTTTTATTCAGTAGACTCGTACCAGATCATGTCCTTGTAATTATCTTCCAAATCTGTAGGGGTCAGTCTCTTCAGGTAGAGAGAGTAAGACTCCAGGTATAAAAGACAAGGAAGAGAGAGGTAGACGGTGAGAGCATACTGTGGTTTTATTTGAGGAACTATTAGTTCGGCACTCGACTGTATACTGATGCTGTTTGTATGAAGTGAAACTGAGGCTGTTTACTCCAATTGG
>NW_015600804.1:0-438 GCF_001515605.1 Sinocyclocheilus anshuiensis | reverse complement strand
GGACATAAATCTGCTGCCCCAGGAGGCCTATACGACCGTGAGAACCATATCACGCTATATTACCTTTTATCATCAATGAACCCATAAGGTGAATCTCAAGAAATTCAGGTCATATTTAATCCCAAACAAAAACAAAAAAAAGTGAATTAATTATACTTGAATAAATAAAATTATGCTTTTTTTTTTATTGATATACTGTAATGCAAAAAAAAAAAGGTTTGGTAATATATTAAGTAATATTGTTTAATATTTTAATTTTAATTATGAATTTTTAAATTATATTTGTAAATGGGTGTACATATATGTATATGCACATATTTTATATATTTTAAAAATGCTACATCAAATTTTAATGTATTATAAAATCTGAAATTAAAAATGTGAACATTTGAAATTAATAGTTTTGTTTTCACATTTTAATATATATATATATATATA
>NW_015600803.1:0-438 GCF_001515605.1 Sinocyclocheilus anshuiensis | reverse complement strand
CTTTAGAAAAGTTTAGATGGTATTTTCTTTTCATCTTGCCTCTGTGTAATGCATATTAAAGGCAGGATAGGTGATTTGGTTCAAAAACATTTTTTGTTGTGCTGGTTGAGTCTCTACACATTCTGATAGCAATCACTAAGTTAAGTAGTATAAATGTATTTATTTTTATTTATATCATCTGTGGAAGGCAAAGACCATAAAATGTTTGTCTAATCAAAATCTTCTGTCCAAAGATTACGAAAGGCTGTCCTGTCAACTTATTTATTTGCATACCTCTGCGCACACTCCTTGCGCACTCTTCTACGCTATAGGGACAGAGCGCATTTAGGCCACGCCCACAACGGGGGTGACTTTGTATTGGGGGAAGCTGCCTCCTTGTCATTTCTGACTTAAAACAAAAAACAGAGCAATGCCTAAAAGCTGCTATGTGACAAGGTG
>NW_015600802.1:0-438 GCF_001515605.1 Sinocyclocheilus anshuiensis | reverse complement strand
CGAGGTCAGTGTCTCTCGTTACCATACCAGAGTGCTTAATGTATGCTGACATCAGTCTTTCTATGTAGTCTGCTCCATCTTTCCTGGCCCTGTGATTAACAGAAGTACTGTACCTTGGACCAATCAGAATCAGTTTTACTTTTGATACAGTTTTCAGCAACGGTGAGATCACTTCCCTTGCATCTTTCTCCACTCCAGCTCCCAGATATAATTTCCCCAGCTCCCTTTCCATCTTCGCTCTTTTTAGTACTGCTATTAGCCGTGAGGGGGCACAGTTGAGCATCTCCTTTCACTCCTGGCCTTCTGGCCCCCAGATGGTCTCAGGCAGGAAGGAATCCATGTCATCTTCCTGATCTGTATCTGGGTCTGCCTTAGAATGCTCAAACATGGCCTGCACCATTCTGAGGTCACTGTGATCTGGATACTGAGAGGAAACTG
>NW_015600801.1:0-438 GCF_001515605.1 Sinocyclocheilus anshuiensis | reverse complement strand
ATTTTATTTTATATTTAATACTATTTATTATTTTATGTTGCTATTTCACATAGTATTTTAGTACATTTCATTAAATGTAATAACAGCCAGTGGAAATGTTCCTTTTTTTCGTCGTCTGCAGGTGTGTTATTTCGCAGACTAACAGCCGACTGCGAGATACAGCTATAGAAAATGCAGCCGGCAGGAAAATGCAGCGGTTTAGATTGCATTCTCTGTGTTGCGTATGAAAGAAAAGCATTTTTATTGCCGCCGGCCAGGGACGGTCTCGCGAGCAGGCCGTGATGGATGAGGGTCTGCAAATAAATGCAGTTTGTCATGTGAATATACGTCTGCGGGACTGTTTATCTGTGTATCCGGTCGGGTTTGGCAGGTGTGCAGATGATAATTCGAGTTTGTCTGTGAAGGGGCTTTATTAGCGGCGCTGTCCATCTGCTGATG
>NW_015600800.1:0-438 GCF_001515605.1 Sinocyclocheilus anshuiensis | reverse complement strand
CTCAACGCCACTGGCACAAACCTCGACCATTGTGGAAATTAATACGGATTCAAGAAAGGACACCATGGCCAAAACAGCTATCGGTACGCGCTGCGCATTTCTTCACTTGTCATCTTAATCCATTGTTGCATTTGTAAACGTATTAATGGGAACTGAGTCTGTCAGTGCAAAGCGTTATACCATGCCAAACTGTACGGTGCATATAGAACATATACAATGCTTATATTAACATGTTTCTTATATTATTTACAGCTTATTCGTGCGTACAGTACATTATATACGACCAGAATCTGCGTTATCGGAGGCATTCTACAATGGTAGATTTCGCGTTTTTTTCCTATTTATGAAGTTTATAGCCTAAGCGAAGTGAATGCCATTCGTATTATGAATTAAAATAAATATCGTACGTAAAATTCTCAGTAGTGATATGTATGTATG
>NW_015600799.1:0-438 GCF_001515605.1 Sinocyclocheilus anshuiensis | reverse complement strand
TTATAGCCTAGCCAGTGATCACTAGATTTTATACAGATGTTACTATAATGATTCTGAAAATGGTGATCAGCACCCAAATATTGTAAATAATGTGGAAGTTACTGCCTTTTTCCTTGGCTTGACATCTCACGTTTTGCACTGCAGTCACGCCATCTGCGCTTCGGAGAAGAGTGGTCACGCCATCTACGCTGAAAAATGTGTTGCGCGTCTACATGGCGTTGCGTGGTAGTGATGGACATGAAGCTTCGAAACCTTTGCAAATAATTTTTTTTAAAAGAGTGGGTCCGAGCGCGTATCAAACTGAAACCACAGTCAATTAATCAATAATAATAGGCTAATTAAAAACACATTATACAGGCACTTATTATTTAATTGCATTTTATTGTTTAATTGTATTGAATGTATTAAACTTTCAATAAAACATTTGCAGTGGGTTTG
>NW_015600798.1:0-438 GCF_001515605.1 Sinocyclocheilus anshuiensis | reverse complement strand
TTTCTGTGAATCAATTAAAAAAAACTAATTAATGGCAATTTTTTCTGTAATTAATTGTGATATATCGCATATTAATATCTTTATATTGTATTGTGTATTTATATTATATCTCTGCAAATTAATGTAGAAATTACATTTACATTTAAATTTAGACACTTAGCAGACGTTTTATCCAAACCTACTTACAAATGAAGACAATGGAAGCAATCAAAATCAGCAAAAGAGCAATGATATGCAAGTGATATAACAAGTCTGAGCCTAACGCAGTACACGTAGCAAGTTTTTTTTTTTTTTGTTAATTATATAATAAATAAAAAGAAAACAGATAGGACAGAAAAAGAATAGAACAAGCTAATGTTAGAGGCCTTTTTTGCTTTTTGTTAATTGTATAATAAACAAAAATAACGACTTTATTCCACATTTTCGTCTCTACTGCAT
>NW_015600797.1:0-438 GCF_001515605.1 Sinocyclocheilus anshuiensis | reverse complement strand
CTTTCCTTCGACTGGACGAGGGGGTGGAAGGCAGCGGTGACTTTAATTCTGCAAACGTCAATGAGCAAACCTTGCTCCTATGACAACCATGCAATTCAGCCACCTGTTTCAGAAGATTATTTTACTGATTTGCCAAGCTGAGCTGCTTTCAAATTTAAAAGCAGTTAAGAACTTTGAAGTGATTTTACGCTGGTGGCAAAGAAAGGCTTCATTATAAGGGAACAGAACGAAATTTATCTTAACTGTAGCTTAACTGATATGCTCTTGCACATTTTCTTGGTATTTTAAAGTAATATTACTGTTTTTTTAACGTAATCAACATTATAGAGCTTAACTTCTACTGAACCCGCAATATTTCATTAAAGGGTTAGTTCACCCAAAAATTAAAATTACCCCTTAAATTACTCACCCTCAAGGCATCCTAGGTGTATATGACTT
>NW_015600796.1:0-438 GCF_001515605.1 Sinocyclocheilus anshuiensis | reverse complement strand
GAGATATTTGTTTAAATTTTATTTTGTGTTTGACTGTTAAAACTAAAACAATTTGTTGTTTGTCTTAATAAACTGGGTAAATTAAAAACACAGAAAAATAATTTCAACAAAGTTCCCCTCCCACTACGTTTCACGTACGTATACGAATTTCAGGACATGTATGTAATGTCCCAATACCTACAAAAAAGTATCTTGGAGCGAAGTCCTAAACGCAACAGGAAGCCATTACGATTTTCCTCTGTGATTTTTGTGCAGTTTTTGCTATTTTAGGCCTCGTACTTTAACGAAATCCTCCTACAGTTTTCATCGGATAACCTTAAAATTTAGTGAGTGTAATCATAAGGCCTTTGTGATGCTAATCTGTGTAGATCTTGAGTTTTTGTTGAAGGGCGTTGTAGTGTATTGAGTTGAATACACCCAGAATAAAGTATAAGTACT
>NW_015600795.1:0-438 GCF_001515605.1 Sinocyclocheilus anshuiensis | reverse complement strand
CCCCTCAGAATTCAGAGAAAATCATCAAAATTGCGACTTTAGAAACTCAGAATTATGACTTTCTCACAATTCTGGGTTGTTTTATTGTTTTATAGAATTGTGAGGAAAAAAAAGTCAAAATTGTGAGATGTGAACTATATAAATTCTGACTTTATATCTCACAATTCTGACTTTTCTTCTTTAATTTGCAAGGAATTACCTTTATTTTTTGATTCTGTGTCAGAAACAGGTTGCACACTTATTGCTGATAATAATCTCAGATCAGACCTAAACTCAGTCGATGTACTGCGAGAGCCAGCGGAAGATTATTGTAGAAGTGGAATTATTTCAAAAATTAAAATATCAAAAAGTTATAAAAGTTTAAATTTACTGTAAATAAAATGCACTGTGCAATTTTATTATATTTTATATAAAATAAATATTTTACATAACAGGTTT
>NW_015600794.1:0-438 GCF_001515605.1 Sinocyclocheilus anshuiensis | reverse complement strand
CAATGTTGACAAGTTCCCACAGCAGTCAGTCCCTCTGGATTTTGCAATTTCAATACATATTCAAGCAATCTCTGCATTATCTGCAAAAGCTTACAACTTTTGTCTAACACTACTAGTCACATGGCTTCCAGACTAGAAGACACTTTTACTAGTCATTTGTTTACACATTCAACTCCTTGGGAACTAACATAATTGTCAACAGGATTGAGTTACCTTGCAAAAAAATGATTTTCTTTCTTTGAATTTTTGTCTTGTTTTCCAGCACAAATATCTAAACATTCTTAAATCAAGATATTTACTTGAGAAGCAAAATGATTTAAAATACTAAGGCCCAATCCCAATTCTATTTCATACCCCTTCCACTTCCCCTCCGCCTACCCCTTCCCCAGAAAGAGAGTGTCAAGGGGTAGGGGTGAAAATATTCCCCTAAGAATTGGG
>NW_015600793.1:0-438 GCF_001515605.1 Sinocyclocheilus anshuiensis | reverse complement strand
GGGCAATTCTTGGCCAGATTAAACTACAAATTGTACCAAAGTTTATACCGATAGGCAGAAGTTTGGCTTCATGAGACTATTGCCCCTCTGGACACATGCTTAGGTTTACAATTATTCATCTTCACAACCTTTCATCAAAGTGCTTGTCACTGAAATTACTTTCCTTTTTGGCAGACATCAACACTATCAATATTCTTCCCCCATAATATAGAGACAATTTTTTCTTCAACAAATTTTGATTGAATATTCTATTTAACATTACAAGAATAAAATTTCTAGCAAATGTTGTTTCAAATTGACTTTAACAGTAACGAGAACTGTCCATCTTTGCAGCTTCAAGCACAAAATATACTTCATCTTACAAAAACAGCCCTTCATAGAGAAAGGCCTTAACAGATATGCAAACATGCAGCACTAACATATGGCCATGTGGCATTT
>NW_015600792.1:0-438 GCF_001515605.1 Sinocyclocheilus anshuiensis | reverse complement strand
GTAATATTTACTTTGTTTGCCATGGGACACAAAAGGCGTTTTCTCAGACATGCTGTGACTGACAATAGAACCATAAAATACACCAAAAAATAATTACAAAAGGAATCAATGTTATCCATGAAAATGACAACTGCGTCGGTCTGAAACTAGCAAAAACTATTGCGCCGCGGGTATGGTAAGGCCCTTTATGTGTAAATATGTAAAAATATTACTTCTTCTTTGATCCCTAGCTGGTGATTGGTTTGGATCGTTTATTCAGACCATACGCTGCTGTGGGTGCTAATGCATTTACAAGACGTTTCCATCCCTGGGGGTTCATGGCCATGGACCTGGCCTCATTAAGGTTGAAAAGTTGTTTCCTCATATCCTCTTCAACCTGTTTGATCCATATTTTCTTTGGCGCTGTTCGTTGGACTTTCCACTGAACAAGTCGATTTC
>NW_015600791.1:0-438 GCF_001515605.1 Sinocyclocheilus anshuiensis | reverse complement strand
AGCTGTCTCAGCTCCAGAAAGCATGAAGATGTTGCTTTTTGATGTGTGTTTTAGCAGTTAAATGTCTCATTAGAGCGGCAGTTGCCTGAGGTTTATTATGTGTTGCTCTCTCCCCTCTATCAGCTGTTCCCCACAAGTGATTATGCTAATTGCTGTTTGATCAGATGATTAAATTATAATTCGATTAATCCAGGGTACTAAATGCTCTGAATATATTTGTGTCTGCTTGGTTGGCTGGCTGGCTGGTTGGTTGGTTGGGTGGAGCAGCGGTCTCCTGTCACCTTGCTAGCACACATGAAGAAGAAAAAAAAAAAAATAGAAACGTGACAACCTGAAATGGGAAGAGAAACACTCTGCAGAGAAGAGGGCTGGGGAGGGGTGCACTGTGTCCTTCCTTTCAGAAAACACTACAGTGCTGTAGCCTACAGATGGACATGT
>NW_015600790.1:0-438 GCF_001515605.1 Sinocyclocheilus anshuiensis | reverse complement strand
ATTTTTCAAAATGAGTATTGTAGACAATCTCTGGCCACTTTACATCACAAGTAAACAATATTCACACTTTTAAGTGATGAAAAGTTGGCCATAGCATAACTTAAAGGCATAGTTCAACCAAAAAAATGAATATTCTGTCATCATTTACTCACCCTCAAACCCGTTTTGCTTTATTTCTTCTACTAACACACAAAAGAAGACAATCTGAAAAATGCTGGAAACCAAACAGATTATATGGAGGAAAAAAAACTGACCATTTGAAAAAGAAAATCTTCTTTTATGTTCTACAGAAGAATGTCATTCAGGTTTTAATTGACCTAAGGGTGAGTAAATTATATTTATTTTGGGGTGAACTATCCCTTTAAGAAAAACTAAATCAAATCATGCAGAAGACATAACTACAGTGGTGTGAAAAAGTGTTGGCCCCCTTCCTGATTT
>NW_015600789.1:0-438 GCF_001515605.1 Sinocyclocheilus anshuiensis | reverse complement strand
GCATGATTTGTTTGAGGGTGTTGTTGATTATGATCTAGCAATGTGCTTGCAGTATTTAATTTAAACGAAAACATAACAGACTCAAATCCTTTCCTGGTGAAAGCAGCACCAAGCCAAATGCTGTACTCAACAAAGGAACAAAGCTTGGAGGCAACAGTTACATCCACATGTAAATCTCAGACCAAATCACCACTTTCTGCTTCACTATGCTGACTTGACTTTACAGTTTGGTCTACTAATACATACTTGGCCCATGCGCTTTGAAAGTAAGCATAGCTATTTCAAAAGATGAATCAGGTCAAGTAAAAACTTAAAAAAAAAAAAAAAAGTCCCTTGCTCATAGACATCAGTTGTTTCAAGCGTATCAGAGTCGTGGCAGTTTATTTAGCCCACAGGTTAAAGGGGTCCTATTATGCTCTTTTACAAAGTCTTGATTTT
>NW_015600788.1:0-437 GCF_001515605.1 Sinocyclocheilus anshuiensis | reverse complement strand
TCAGATTATGTATAAATCTCAATTTTGAAAAATTGACCCTTATGTGACTGGTTTTGTGGTCCAGGGTCACATATGTGTGTGGGTGTGTGTGTGTGTGTGTATATATATATATAACAGAATCCTAAATGCAGTTTCTTGGCTGTTAAGAAATATTCATGTCTGGTAAAAAATAAAAAAAATCTCAATTCACTCGCCGTTAGCAGGTAAGGCCAAAAAGGTAATTCTGGCCCCTGATCCTGCTTGTCCCGAGAAGGGTTCTCAACCCTACACTCTATAATAAGACCTAGAAGATGGACAGGGGAACAGAATGAAGAGATGAGGCGCAGGAGGGAGACAGAGAGAGAAAAGCGCAGAGGGTTGGGGGATGAGTGTAAGCTGGCAGCATTTGCAGTGCTCTGGCAAACAGGCTGAGCAGAATTCCATCAGAGTCAGGCCTG
>NW_015600787.1:0-438 GCF_001515605.1 Sinocyclocheilus anshuiensis | reverse complement strand
AACTCATGACAGTTTTCCTCACAGACGGTGCAGGTCGTCGCCTTCTTATTCTTCCATGACTTGCTCTCAATGGGCACCTTCATTTTGACAGCCTTTTTGACATTAATGGTGAAGTTTTTACACCTCTCAATCTTTTCCTTGTTTTTTCTTATTGCCTCCTGAATCTGAAGTTTTTCAGACTTCTTTGACTCTTTTTCTTGAACTCGCAGCTGTAAGTTGCAGATAGTTGCTTCAAATCGAATGCGCTCCATCAGGACATCTGAAGTCAACTCTAAATTTTTTCTGTTCATTTCATTCAGAGACTGAAGGAATTGCTTCATCTCTTCCATGCTGTCTTTCCAGGCATCTCTTTGAGCACGAATGTAACGTCTCTCATTTTGATGGGCTTCAGCCTGCCGGTTGTTGAATAAGAAATAAACAGGTTGGCCACTTTTGTCT
>NW_015600786.1:0-438 GCF_001515605.1 Sinocyclocheilus anshuiensis | reverse complement strand
ATTGTCAAGACAAAAACTATTTATTTATCTTTATTTATTTATTTAAATTAAGCGCTTTTTCTCCAATTATCAAGACAAAAACTATTTATCTATTTATTTATTTAAATTAAGAACATTTCCTCCTACAATTATCAAGACAAACACTAGTTATTTATTCATTTATTTGAGCACATTTTCCCTCAAATTATCAATACAAAAACTATTTATTCATTTTAATTAAGCACATTTCTCTTCCAATTATCAATACAAAATGATTTATTTATTAATTTATTTTCATTAAGCACATTTCTCCTCTAATTTCCAATACAAAAACTTTTTTATTTATTTATTTATGCACATTTTCTCCCTCAAACATCAATACAAAACTGTTTTTATTTATTTACACTCATTAAGCATATTTTCCCTTCAATATAAATGCAAAAACTATTTATTTGTATA
>NW_015600785.1:0-438 GCF_001515605.1 Sinocyclocheilus anshuiensis | reverse complement strand
GCTGTTTTCAAACTGGTTTCATGAACACTCTTCCATTTTAATAATTAGTTAATTACTTTTGCTTTAAATATAATTTCATTAATGCTTCTTTCCATATTTACATTTCAGTATATAGCTAAAAGACACTTCTAGAAGGCTAAAGTGACACAGTAATCCTCTCATAGATCATGGATGAAGTGAGAATGAGATGCATCCACAGCGCTATGAGAATCTGTTAATGTGAGATGAAATTAGATTAGTATGGGAGCTGAAGTGCATTCCTGTCCAGCTGCTGAAAAATGATCCTATAGAGAGCATTGAAGCCATGAACTCAGGATGATGTGCTTACTGAAGGGAAGTTTTAACTGAAGCCAAGTGAATCTGAATTGAAGCGTCACATATATTTGAACGACTCATTCATCCATAAGAGCATGTACTCACTTAACCCTCATCTGCACA
>NW_015600784.1:0-438 GCF_001515605.1 Sinocyclocheilus anshuiensis | reverse complement strand
CAGATCTATGATCTACAAAACATAATATGATTAGCGAGGAGCAGGCAGACAGGAAAGGGCTCACTCTCTCACACATGATGGATGTGCACACCAAGACAGTTTCCGCCCATATGCTCACTCTCTCTTTAACTGCCTCTCAGACACAGACCAGACGCAGCTCTCTCCATATACACACACAAGCACTTCCATCTGGACCTCAGCTCACAGCTATATGTGCCTGAGTGACAAAGAGAGGAAAAACACGTCGTAAGCCCTGTGAACAAAAACGTCCCAAGTGAATAGACATGTAGCGTGCTTTTCCTTTTTTAATAAATAAAGAAAAAGCAGCAAGGCTCACGTAGACTCCTTTCGGCTCGGGCGGTTGAAGGAGAGCAATTGTGCTGCCCTGCCACCGTCAGACTGAAACTAATAATGGTAAACAAGTGCTGATGACATGTT
>NW_015600783.1:0-438 GCF_001515605.1 Sinocyclocheilus anshuiensis | reverse complement strand
ATTGCTGGGTTTGTCCCTATTTAACCCAGCATTTTTTATAGTGTAATATGAATTATTTATTGCTTTCCCTTTCTAAAATATTGTTGACGTTTAAAAATGAATACAACACAGTCTTGTTTCTGTCTAGGCCATCCTGGATCCAAAAGTAATAAGAAATGATTATTTCAAAAGTTGGTTTTCTCCTGATGTGGTGGCTGCCTTTCCGGTTGACATTATCATTATTATTGTGGTAATTTTATTAATAAAGTTAAAATCGCTCACACTGATCAAATTGTAAAGATCCTAACATCTCACAATGAAAGCATGTCTTAATTTGCACTGCAGGAGCAGTTTTATCACGCTGACACTGATGTACTGATGGCTTCGAAGCTGGTGCGGATACTCATGTTTGCCAGGATTTTCAGTATGATCCGTTTACTCCGTGTGCCGAAGCTTCTG
>NW_015600782.1:0-438 GCF_001515605.1 Sinocyclocheilus anshuiensis | reverse complement strand
CTTCAATCAGGAGAACAACCCCAACGGCTCTTTTAAGAGCCACACTCTCTCGTGAAGAGCTCAGGTTGCGGTTTGTGCTTTAAGATGAACGTTGACAAATATTTGTGAAACATGTTCGAAAAAGTGAAAACAGGAATATAGGTGTTAACATAACTTTGGGCCGAGAACTGATTATTTTCTTTTAAAGTCTATAAAAACAAACTTGTTACCAAAATGTTTCCTATCTGACAACATGCCTGGCAATAAAGCTTTTTTTTTCATTCTGATTTTGATACTGATTCTCAAAGTTAGAGCTCGTATAACGTTATGTTTTCACAATGAGAGCATGTCTTTGTCTTACACGGCGTTTTGTTTCGCTTATTTAGCCGTTTCTTTGAGTTTGAGTCATTTAAAAAAATAAACAGAAAACCCAATCAGGTGGCAGTGATACTTAAATTA
>NW_015600781.1:0-438 GCF_001515605.1 Sinocyclocheilus anshuiensis | reverse complement strand
TTTTTTTTAATAATTGTTTGTTTGGTTGTCTAAGAAATTAGTTTGAAAATGCAGTGCTTGCTTGTGGGCCATTCCTGGGATTCGGTAATATTTCAGTCCCCCAGAGTTTTTAAAGTGGTAGTTTTACCATACCAATACTTTGGTATGCCCATTATAATGAATAAAAATAATTATTGCATTTTAATATTTTTAGCATAACATAATGTCTTAGGCTATATCTATCTTAAACCAAACATTTTGTCAGGTCACTGAGGCACTTCACTGAGTTTGTACTTAGGAAATTATTACCAAAATGTGCATAGTGCCTGTGATTTTTTTGTCAGTAATGTAAGCATTTATTTGTGTTACTTTCTTGTGAAGAATATTTTTCTAAAAAACTGCAAGATATTTTATAAAAAAACAGACTTTAAAGTTATGTCCCTCAGTCTGAACTCAACC
>NW_015600780.1:0-438 GCF_001515605.1 Sinocyclocheilus anshuiensis | reverse complement strand
TCCTTAAGTTATCAACAACACAGATCTTATATAAGCAAGTGTGAAGTGCTCTCAATTCCCTATTAACTACAGAGCATTTGTGATATTTCCAGTTAAGAATTAAGTAGCCTATCTTTATATGAGCAGTTTCCTTTTTAGAAGAAAGAAATATGGTTCACTGATTAAAGCTGTACATATTCGGCTTCATCAAGCAGCAAAAATATGACAACATACACAGGTGTTACACCTCATCTAACATTGTTAGGAGTGAATGATGGTCAGTTTCTAAATATAAGATGCATTAAGCAGTTTATTAAAAACACTTAAACTGTAGAAGCATATCCTTCACGTGGTATTAAAAAGTACAGTATTAGTGAAGCTATAGTTTTGAGACAAAATACCTAAAATATCCCTTTACGGCTGTAGGAAACTCAGAAGTGAAGATCAGAGACTGAGTGA
>NW_015600779.1:0-437 GCF_001515605.1 Sinocyclocheilus anshuiensis | reverse complement strand
TGGGTCACCATACTTGGCCACATGTCACGTCACTTCACTTTAAACTTTGCACATACATACAAGTCCACAAAGGAAATTTGAAAATATATTCTATAGCTATATGAGCTCAGTGATTATTATGGCTAAATTGCTTAATGCTTCAGGTTCACATTCAGTTCACATTTATGTTTTTTGGCCAGATGAGACCAAGGGTTGTATAGCAGGGAACTGTCATGACAGGAAACAGCAAGCATTGAGCTAATTACTACTCACTCTCTCTCTCTCTTTCTCTCTCCCCGTTCTCACCTCCCCTCCCCCTCCCTCCCTCTGTTCCTACCTCCTCTCTCTTTTTCCTTCCCTCCCTCCCTCTTTAGCGCTGTCTCCTTCTCCAACAGTTGAAATTCTACACTGGTATGCCTCAGAGATCACCATGGAGACGAGTTCATTGCTATCTTCCA
>NW_015600778.1:0-438 GCF_001515605.1 Sinocyclocheilus anshuiensis | reverse complement strand
TTTTTTGTTTCAAAGACATATGGCATTATTTTTCTTCCATACAAATATCCATGTTTGATTAGTGCACACTGAATATTTCTTCTGCAATAAAAAACCATGGTAAATCATTATCTTAAGGCACAGTTTCTATAGTCTATTTTTGTTGTAAAAGAGCTCTGCTGCCGCCGTTGCCCGTGGAAACCTTTATGACTTGTGTCAGTACTGGTAAGAAATTTTTTGCATTTTAAAGTCGACCAGTGGAAACATGTACTAGACAAACATTGCATGTTAAACCTCAGGCCATATGAATGCCACAAAAGACGTCCATTAAGGGACCTGCTAAAGTTCCCTCAGTACTCGCTGAGCACACAAAATACTTATAGTGTGACATTTACAAACACAATGTTTGTATTCTACAAGCATCACAGAAAGATTAACTGTCTAAATATCTAATAATTA
>NW_015600777.1:0-437 GCF_001515605.1 Sinocyclocheilus anshuiensis | reverse complement strand
TCTCTCTCTCTCTCTCTCTCTCTCTCTCGCGCACTCTGTATGCATTAGATAATCTGTGACAGGACTGTATGGATGTCACCTGACCCTGAGACTAGAGGGACAATAACTAGACCGGTTTTTGAGGTCACTAAAATGTCCCCTTTTCCAGGTGTTATCTGAGGTCCATACTACAGGCCTGAATAAAAATATGGCCTCAGCTGCTGATGTCATTGTATCGCCACACTATTTTTTGTTGTTCCTCACTTCTCACCCAGTTGGTAATTTGTGTATGCAGCTGGCTGCTGCCTCAGCTCAGTGTGGTGCTAATGAGAAGACTGCTGTTTTGGTGCTTTTAATGGCTGCCTTGTCTCTGACTCAGGTTCTGCTGGCACAGGCCACCAGAGGATCTCAGATGGATTGTGAAATTCTCCATTTCCTGACTGAACAACTGTTGTTCT
>NW_015600776.1:0-437 GCF_001515605.1 Sinocyclocheilus anshuiensis | reverse complement strand
GATGCCCCTATTTTTTAACTCATCCTCTGTCATACTCCTGTTCACAAATTAGATTAGTATTTTTGGCAGAGGCTCTGTGCTGTTTCTCATTGAATTAGTGGTTTGCCTGCATCTGATTGCTGGTGCTGGTTTTGCAGCATCTGGGTTAATAATGTGAGTAAAGTTTAAGCTCAGTACAGCTGCATAAATGATCAGCACCGGCTCCATGAGCTTCCATGCAGCACATTTCTGCATCCTACTAGCATCTATCACAATCTGCATGAGGATGATAAATAGGCAAGTTGTGCCATTAGATTAACAGACACTTCACTGTGAACCTGATGGAAGTAAGATGGACTAGCTGGCAACATTTTCCTGAACATTGTGTCAAGTAATTATTTTAGAACAAATATAAATTAATAGGGATGTAACGATTCACTCAACTCACGATTCGATTC
>NW_015600775.1:0-438 GCF_001515605.1 Sinocyclocheilus anshuiensis | reverse complement strand
TTGTAAAAGTACATGACGCATCCGATGACCCCTTTAAAGGTGTAAATGGCAGGACTTGTTAAGAATGTGTAACTGGGGAGCTGGTCTAAAAGGAAGATTAACAGTAAACGTGGGAAGCCCTATGATGGCATGTTAAATGAAATGCACAATCAAAACCTCTCAGTCAAACACAGTGTGAGTTCAGTATCCCTACTACTCTATCAACTAACATCTCTGTCTGATATATTATTAATATATTAATTGCTAATTAATATAATTACACAGAATATGGAGAGGCCACAGAGCATTTGACCACTGGATTTACAAAAATGATTTCAAATTTATGAAGGGTTTTCTCTAATGTTGGTTAATAGTCACATGACATACAGGCAAACAAATAAAATATTTCATCTATTTTAATAAGTGTTTTATTTTGATTGTGGTTCTTTAAAATGTATT
>NW_015600774.1:0-438 GCF_001515605.1 Sinocyclocheilus anshuiensis | reverse complement strand
GGGTAGGAGAAATGAAAAGGACAAGGATTAAAAATGGTCAGACCTCTTTCTTCTCTCATATTCTCCCTGGCTCTGGATTGGATCACGACCCTTCTGTGTGTGCAGCTTAAGAGCAGACGGTGAGCTTTCACTTTTTGTGTGTGTGTGTGGAGCAGGAATGGGTTTACAGTATTTACTGAGGGACTGGGGGGAGTGTGTGCAACATGGAGCCTTAATGTCATAATCCCACATCATTAGGGTTAATAGGAGACGGGCCTACAGGAAGTAGGAAATATTTTCAGACACATTGGAATTGTGTTATGGCAGTTGATTTAATATCTTAATATACACAAAATGGAAATGAATATAGTGGAACATGAGGTGCTAATACACACAGAACACATGATTTTATTGTTTTGACATGCATTTACATCTATTATAAAGAAAAGCGATAGAAGA
>NW_015600773.1:0-437 GCF_001515605.1 Sinocyclocheilus anshuiensis | reverse complement strand
ATTTATTTAGCTTCCTGAAGGACACTGATATAGCAAATAGGATATAGAATACAGTTTTGTAAATCATTATTATTATTAATTAAAGGGGAGGGGGGAGAAGAGAGTTGGAAGTCTCCCTTCTAGCTATAGTCTGTCTAGCTCCGGTTCACACTCCAGTACAGTAGGTGGCGGTAATTCACCATTGAAGTTGAATGCCAACCGCTGTTAAACATCAAGGAAGAGGAAGAAGAAGAATAAACCCACAGTAGATGGCGCTAATGGGAAAATACAAGCTGGCAATAAAGAAGAAGACTCTTCTGAGGTGAAGCGACCAGTTCACGGTATTCCACATACACAACCATCAAACACACTTATACTGTTTGTTTAAGCGACTTTTTACAGGCTCATTTCTATATTGTTTTCATCGGGTTCAGCGCTACTTGTGCGTCTTTTCTGGC
>NW_015600772.1:0-437 GCF_001515605.1 Sinocyclocheilus anshuiensis | reverse complement strand
GAACCAGCGCTTCATTAAAGGACTGAGGTTTGATTAAAAGAAAAGCTACAGAGGAAACAAGCCTGCCCTAAATGACTCTCAATTAGTCCACCTTCAGACCTGTAAATGGCAGTAATGGTGGAATTCATGTACTCTTTGTTATAACCTCCAACTCCACCTTTGAATCTCAACCTGCACTGGAGAATTAAGTAGTGCTTGAAAGTTAAGTTTTAAGATTCAGGTAAAGTTTTAAAGTCTGTGGGACATATACATAACTTCAAACCTGACCAAAAGGTGAGTCTATAATTCATAATAATGCTTCCTCCAGTGAAAAAGTGCATTCCCTGTTGTCCTCTCACATCAAAATTCACAACATATTTGTTTAGAACTGTTTTGGACTGTTTTTGCTTATAATCTGTGAATATTTCTCTCCTGATTCAGACGAGATGACTTTTTCA
>NW_015600771.1:0-437 GCF_001515605.1 Sinocyclocheilus anshuiensis | reverse complement strand
GACACCGAGAACCATCTCAGACAATTAGGTGTCAGAACTTCATTAACATACAGATCACAGTTGTTATGACAGGAGCAACTTCATTTACATTAAGGGTAGTAAACTCTTAACTGTATAAAAGGTTTGAGTTTAGGATGTTCGGGGTGCATTCCGACTCCGTTGAACCCAAGGTACAACATGTACTTTGTCACTGCTATGCTGTAATAAACATCTTCATCGAGATCTTCAACGTCCTCATTTTTTCTTACAATGTTTTGCATTAATAATTTTGAAATTTCAAGAGGGTTAAATTAATTTTTCATTTCAAGTTTACAAAGATGTTTTTTTTTAATAAATATTGTAACATTGTAATAAAAATAACAAAGTATATTTAGAACTTAACCATGACAAAGTTACCAAACCATTCCCACTTTCCATGTAAAATAACAAAGGAAAAT
>NW_015600770.1:0-437 GCF_001515605.1 Sinocyclocheilus anshuiensis | reverse complement strand
GTATGTTTTTGTATATACATTTTTTTTCTGTAGTGGATCATATATTTTTATATAACAAAATACTAACTGCTCCCTGTCGTAGTGTGTCCTAAAATATGACAATATACCTCTGTACTAGTATGACTGAGCTATATTCTTCTGTTCTCTCTACGTGCTCGCCTATCTATAACTTAATCTCATGGCCTCGCTGTCTTCACCTTCCTTCTGGTCCAGCATTGCTTCCCTCACGCCACACTGGTGCCCTGAGTGGATGGATAAGGCAGATGAATATGCGCTGTTGTATAGCAAAGAGAAATCATGTTGTGATGCAATTATCATCTATTTTACCCTGTAATTCTATCAGGTCTCTGTTTAACAATAATCTCAAGTAGAATGTCTGGGGCCAAGTCCCTTCTCTCTCTCTATTGTTCTCTACTCCACTGAAAAGCCCAATCCAA
>NW_015600769.1:0-437 GCF_001515605.1 Sinocyclocheilus anshuiensis | reverse complement strand
TGTGTGTGTGTGTTTGCTGAATAAATGACCAAGCACAGCTGTTTTAGCACTTAGCTAATTTTGTTCCGGACTGTGAGTGTGTTTGCATGGATGTGTATGTGGTTGTGCATTTGTTAACTTTTGACCTTCTCACACTGATCGAATAGTGGGATGGATATCTTGCGTCTGTCTCACACATACATGCATTGGCCTTGAATGCAAAGGTCACCAACACTGAACAATAATTCAAGATGCACATAAAAAATCCTAATAATCAGAAGCAGCTCTTTAAAGCAACAAATAAGGAAAATAATCATTTGATTGTAGTGTGAACTTGTTATTGTTTGGCAAGGGCATGGCCTGGCAGCGAGGACTGCAGGGGGATGGGGTGTCTATCTGCTCTCTGTGTGTATGTGGGTGAGCGTGATTTCACCAAGTACAACATGTTCCTGGATCAA
>NW_015600768.1:0-437 GCF_001515605.1 Sinocyclocheilus anshuiensis | reverse complement strand
GTGAATAAGTGAATAAGTGTGTTTTTTCCCCCTCATATCTAGTTTTTCAGACATACTTCTCTTATCATCCTGCATGCTTGTATAAAGCAATATTTAAGTTATGTTGGTCTATACTTGGGGAGACTGGTCACATATTGGTGGTGATGACACTCTCTGCATTCACTGCTTGATTTAAATGTGGTTGTGACTCAAAATTGTGGCTGGTGGTTCTCTTAGTAGCCATCGTGACAAACAAAACTTATTAAAATTGTGAATGGATTATACAGTGAAAGCGAGTAAATATTGCTCACACAAGCTGTCATTTACATCATTCATCGTGACATCTCAGAGTTGTGCATTCTTGCAAAATCTCCCATTATATTATAGGGGTGTCAAAATTAATCGTTTCTACAATGCATCGCGATGCAGACGAGGACAATTCGGTATCGGTTCAGTAA
>NW_015600767.1:0-437 GCF_001515605.1 Sinocyclocheilus anshuiensis | reverse complement strand
ATATTAAAAGTGATAATGTCAATATATAATGTAATATTTTTGAGTAATATGATTTTTTAATAACACAGCTATGTTATAATTATTCAACCCTTATTCAACATCGCTGTTTTTAAGTCACTTATTTGTATGGTGGGGAACAAAATTGTCTTAAAACAAAATGAAGCCTTTAGAAACTCTATAAAAAATAAAGAATTATCTTGGGGTGTTACACATACATACATTTAACCCATGCATGTGCTGAAGTTGAGTAGCAAAAATGGCAAAGTCAACAGAGCTCTCACAAAAGCAATAGAGAAGATTAGCTTTATTACATTAGAAAGTCAAAGGCTGCATGACGAGTTCCAAGACATTAAAAGTTCGTAGAGACACAGCTGGCAGCCTTATTCCTTAGCTTAAAAAAAATGTTGTACCACAAAACCTTTGAGGTTGTTCAAGAA
>NW_015600766.1:0-437 GCF_001515605.1 Sinocyclocheilus anshuiensis | reverse complement strand
TTTTTTTTACTGATCACAGTGCTGTCCAGATGTAAATAGTTCCATGAACACACTTTAATCAAAAGCCTGCCTGACACTGAACAGAGCCAACAAGGTCAGAATGGCATTGTGTCAGCGGCTATGTATTCTGTAATGCCTTCCAAGTACAATAAGAAACCTTTGCAAATCAAAGTAAGCTAATCAAGATCTGTTGTTGTGCTCTTTGAGAATTGCTGGGTGGCCAGAAGTTTATACTTCTTATAGGTATGTTTTAAGTTCGGACGAGAGAAATCAAACCACAGCATCCCACTACCTACGCCATTCAAAAGTTTGGGGTCAGTTTAATATTTTTGAAAGAAGTCTCAAAATACAGTGAAACAATAATACAGAACTTGTTTTTTTTTTAATTAGGCTAATATATTTTAAAATGTCATTTATTCCTGTGATGGCAAAGCTGA
>NW_015600765.1:0-437 GCF_001515605.1 Sinocyclocheilus anshuiensis | reverse complement strand
ACTGTCTCATTAACTTTTGGATTGCAGTGACCATCCAAGGCAGTCATTAATCGGTCTACAGTCCGATCCGGTGACGAGGAGGGGATCAGGGTCTCGCATAGCTCTCTTCCTGTTTCCCCAATGAGATAGCTGAAAACTTTCAGTTTCACGTTTTCGCCGGCATCCGCCAAAGTGAGATCCATATACAGCGTGAACTCTTCTTTCCACGTTTTCCATGATTTCGCCAGATTAGTTGAGTCCAAGCAAAGGTTTGGTGGCGGTCTCAGTCCCAGTGAATTTTCCATCCGCGCTGTGCCTGAACTCTCCGCTCTCTCAACCATACTACGCAGCCTGTCTCTCGTGTTGTGTTCGCTTAATCTCCGTGCTCCCATTCTTCAAAGAAGCACCACTGCCACCATGTTTCATTCTATTCTCTATCATAAATAGAATGGACGATT
>NW_015600764.1:0-437 GCF_001515605.1 Sinocyclocheilus anshuiensis | reverse complement strand
GACATTAGTCCAGAACCTTTCGGTGTGTTGTGAGAGCCGAGCAGGTCAGCACTCTGAAGTTTTTCAATGGACTACAGAGCCTTCTGGTTGATGGACTCCATTGATGAATCTTAGAGCCTCTGGTCCTTCCATCAATAAACCCGCCAACAGATACCTCCCCACCCAAATCTCTGATCTTCGCTGAGGCCCAAAGAGCTTCGGCCCATAATAAAAAAAAAAAATCCAGTTGCCATTCAAGAAGATGGCATCAGGACATAAAAAAGCTCTCTTTTTACTAGGAGTACTCTCAAGTCTGCCTAGAGCGTTGTGGTATTGATGCAGCAAACTAAATTTGAGTCAATCTTGCCTCAGAAAAATGGATGGAAGACCTGTTAATGCGTTTCAAGTGGACGTCATGAAGGACAGAGTAGAAATGAAAGGATATTAAGATGAGACAC
>NW_015600763.1:0-437 GCF_001515605.1 Sinocyclocheilus anshuiensis | reverse complement strand
AAAAAAAAAACAGAACGTACCTCTGCTGTATAATCCACCTTGACTTTTGTTATTTTCCAGTAGCATGGTTCTGTATGCTCATCCAGCCATGACTTGCGTGTAAAGAGTCGACCCACACCAAACATGCGCATGCCAGCCAGTAACGTAAAGAGGCGAGTTTCTCTCCGCACATCCTTCCAAGCCAACACTGGCAGCTTTTTGCCAGCGAAGGGTCGTGTCATGGTGTCATAGTCTAACGCATAGCGCTGAGAGTCCTGAGGTCGATTCTTCAGCTCACGGTAGGCCCGGATCTTCCGTGCCATCTCAGCTATAAGCCTCAGACGCTTTTTCTTTACCATGCTGCCTGGATGACCGATAAAGAAATTACCTAAATATTAAGCAGCAAAATATGGACATAAATATAACAAAACATCAGGTTTCACACAAACTTGAGGAGT
>NW_015600762.1:0-437 GCF_001515605.1 Sinocyclocheilus anshuiensis | reverse complement strand
ATTGTAAAAAGCGCTATATAAATAACGGTGACTTGACTTGACTTTGTTTTAGACTTGTGATGAACCAAAATAACGACTTTTAATTTACATTCTCTCTGATGGCATTTTGACTGTTAGCATCTCTATCGTGCTCACAGCAAGGATAAACTACAACAGGTGAAGATGTCAGCTGTGTGACGCCAGAGCTGGATTAACAATATCAATGTGTAGATATTTAGACATCTACATTTTTGATGAAACTATATTAATTCTTAAACACCAAGATCTTTTAGTCTATGCTGTTCATGCTTTGTTACTTTAGATATGAAACAAAGGCTCAGTTTTGGGGGGGGGTTCCGGCTTTTGAGGGGTGCACGTTTGTATGCAAAGCCAACAAAATCGATTAACAAACTATTAACAATTATATTGTAATTATATTGTAACAATTAACAATTATA
>NW_015600761.1:0-437 GCF_001515605.1 Sinocyclocheilus anshuiensis | reverse complement strand
ACAGACACAGACACAGACTCACACTCACACTCACACTCACACTCAGTGGACAAATGCAAACAGTTTGTGTCTGAAATCACTCACTCGTTCACTACATAGTGAGTGCACATAGTTCTTTTAAACCAAAGCACTGGCATCGCCCCCTCATTCAAGCACCAATCAGATCTCACCTGAAGCAGAACACGGCAACAATCACCACGGCGATGAGAATGAGCAATCCTATAGCAACCAGGACACCGGTAAGCAACAGCCGCGACGGAGATTCTTCATCTGAGAGAGATGCACTGTTAGATTCATAAGAGATGTGTGTGTGTGTGTGTGTGTGAGTGTGTGTATTTGTGTGAGTGTGCGTGTGTGTGTGCGTGTGTGTGAGTGTGTGTCAGAGAGTGTGTGTGAGTGTGTGTGTGTGTGCATGTGTGTGTGTGTGTGTGTGTGTG
>NW_015600760.1:0-437 GCF_001515605.1 Sinocyclocheilus anshuiensis | reverse complement strand
TTCTAACAAAAATAGCGAGATAATCTGTTTGTAGTTGGATTGATGCTCAGTCAGACTGAAAAACCTTTATGTTAACACCTCAATAAATCCGACTGAGCTCGATCCGAATGAAATTTCATTCTGATTGGGATTTAACTGAAATTTCTACTTAGTTCTCTTAGTTGGACACATCAAGGCAAAAATGTCAGCTAGCTTCAGCAGCAGTAGCTTTGGTAACATTCTCGCTGTGGCCTTTCCTGTTTCTGAACGTGGCAACTATCATTGCACACATGCTGAAATTTTGTTTAGAATAGTTATAATTAGTGTTATTTTAGCAACACTGACATACTACTATAGTTTAAATTAGTGCTGTCAAATGATTAATCGCAATTAATCGCATACCAAATAAAAGTTTTTGTTTGCATAATATATGTGTATGTTCTGTGTATATTTATTAT
>NW_015600759.1:0-437 GCF_001515605.1 Sinocyclocheilus anshuiensis | reverse complement strand
GTTATATGTATGGAGAAACTGGCAAATGAATGTATGAAACCAGCTGTTTTGAGAAGACATTTGGAAACAAAACATGCAAACTTGTCGACAAAACCAGCTGAATTTTTCCAGGCAAAGCTGGACAGTTTAAAACAACAGCAGAAGCTGATAATTAAAACAGCCACTGTGGCCGAGAATGCCCTGAAGGCTTCTTATGCGGTATCACAGCGCCTTGCCAAATGCAAAAAGGCCCATACAATTGCGGAGTCTCTGATTATTCCTGCCGCAGTTGATATATACGAAATTATGTTCGGACAAGAGCAGGCTAAAAAAGTTTTTAAAAAATACCACTCTCCGATAACACTGTTTCTAGGTGAATTTCAGAAATGGCAGATGACATTGAAGCACAGCTGATTGATAGACTTAAAAATGGAACTCCGTATGCGCTGCAAATTGAT
>NW_015600758.1:0-433 GCF_001515605.1 Sinocyclocheilus anshuiensis | reverse complement strand
GAAATGGTTTCATATAGTTGTGTCATCTGATAGCTAAGCTGTATGCAGGTCTGTAACGTATTGTTTTCCATTGGGAGATGAGAGACATATGTGGAGCAGCTTTCAAAAGATGAAATGCACGTGCTATCAGTTATCAGAGTCAGTTAATCAAGATGAGAGACAGAAACAAGCCCCAACAAGAGTGATTTCATGTAGATCTCCAGAGACTGTGTCAAGGACAAAGATTTTTTGACACAGAAAGGCAACAAAATGACATGGAACAGGGATGAAGATGACAAGCTCTATGAAGAGCATATGGAGAGTCCACTTTTATTTTTTTAAACCTAACAGAAAAAAATGAGCGCTGACCTAAATATACCAATAGCAATAAATACAGTTTTTAAAATACAGTTTTAATATATATATATATATATATATATATATATATATATAT
>NW_015600757.1:0-437 GCF_001515605.1 Sinocyclocheilus anshuiensis | reverse complement strand
TCCTCCTCTTCCTCCTCCTTCAGCTGTGACAGCATCGCTTGAAGAACAGCCTTCACTTCCTGAACCTCCTTCTCGAAGGACAGTGGCCATTAGAGTTAAAGAAAATGTCACCAGATGTTTTCTACTCATTCACACACCAGCATCCACAAATAATAGAAACAGAGGCTCAGACAGGATCCAAAATTCCACATCGAACACCAAACAAGAATAGAAATCGGTCGGTAACTAGCCAGACAGCTTTATGAAGAACTACAACACAATACATGGGTTTAATCAAGCTGCAGGAACAAAAGTCTGACCCTCACAAAAACTGTAATACTAAATCTGCCACAGCTCTAACAGTATTTACTTCAGAAGGTTACCTGGGATGCCTATTTTTTTGTTGTTGTTTTTAAATATGTTAATATGCCTAAAAATTCAAGACAAATATGCTTCAG
>NW_015600756.1:0-435 GCF_001515605.1 Sinocyclocheilus anshuiensis | reverse complement strand
GTGTGTGTGTGTGTGTGTGTGTGTGTGCGTGTGTGTGTGTGTTTGAGTGAGTGAGTGTGGATAGGACAGATGGACTCAAGCAGCTGTGTGTGTAGCCATTGGTTATGACTAAAGTTTGCGGGTGTGTGAAAGACAACATTGAAGCCTCATCTGTATTTGAACAGGAATATTTCAGTTTGACTCACACACACACACACACACACACATATACTGTCTGCTGGAATCTACGGCAAATAGCTACGAGACTCAAAACATCTTGAAAAGATTTAGAGAGAGAGAGGAGAGAGGGGAAATAGAGTTACTATCTCCTGTCTTTCATCTTCGAGTGTTTCTTTGTCTCAATTGTTTCGATCTGTGTGTCTTAAAGAGAGAGAAAGAGCAACAGATAGACCGACAGAGACAGAAAGAGAACGAGTCAGAGAGAATGGCACACAG
>NW_015600755.1:0-437 GCF_001515605.1 Sinocyclocheilus anshuiensis | reverse complement strand
TCTGAAGAAATTGTTCCCTCTTTCGGTTGCCATGCAACAGCATTTACAGAAGGTGCCATTAGTGAGGGGAAATATGGGTTTTCTACTGTGGTGCCGTATTATACACAATGGGTTTTACATGGTAATCCAAGGCACTTCAAAGTATACCACTGTACTACCATTGCACATGTCCAAAAAACATGGTAATACCATTTTTCATTCTGAATAACACTGCCTGAACAATTTAACAGTAAGATGCATCCAATAAGGATGATATCTGATGGCAGTAACATGGTACATCTAAATTTAACATGGTACTGAATGTTTGCTGTATGCATCATACAGTACTTCAAGGCACCTAAGAGGATACCATGGAAAATGTTTTGTCCTTGCAAAACTCATCGCAACCCTCCTGTCGCAAAAAAAATAAATAAATAAAAATAAATAATATATATAAT
>NW_015600754.1:0-437 GCF_001515605.1 Sinocyclocheilus anshuiensis | reverse complement strand
ATATAAAAAATTGTCCTGGCTATTCCAAGCGTTATCATTGCAGTCGGCGGGTGTTTCTGTTCAACAGTCTACAAGTCGTCAAATAAAGTGTGCACATCCATAATAAAACGTGCCTCACACGGCTCCGAGGCATGAATAAGGGCCTCCTGTGGTGAATCCATGCGTTTTTGTAAGAAAAATATTAGGGCTGCCCCCTAATAGACGACTAACCGTTAGTCGACCAGAATAGGTTTGGTCAACCAAAATTGTATTAATCGCTTAGTTGCAGATTTTTTAACAAAATTTAAAAATTTAACAAAAAAATAAAAATCCACATTGGCGAAGACATGACACGCAGATCGTTAAGGGCTGGTCTGTGTGTTAGTACATCGGCCAGGACATCCAATTGCTCCCCTATCATTCATCGACCTCAAATATGGCTTATCATCTGAAATATG
>NW_015600753.1:0-437 GCF_001515605.1 Sinocyclocheilus anshuiensis | reverse complement strand
TTATCGTTTCACTATATAATAAAATCTGTGCATTTTAATTTATTTTGCTTCAATATGTTATTTTACTGTCTATATTTTATTTTTTTATTTTACTTTTTATATTTTATTTTATTTATTTTATATTTTATTTTATCTTTTTAATTTTTCACGTTTTATGTTTTATTTTGTATATTTTATTATTATTGTTTTATTATTGTATATATTTTATTTTTGTTTGTTTAATTATTTTACTTTTTATTTTATTTTATTTTGATCGTGACAAAATATAAGTGGATTATCTGACCGGCGCTAATGTCAGGCCGGGCACGCAGAGCGCAGCACCTCGATGATCTCTCATCAGCGCTCCCTAGAGGGATGCTTTGATTTCAATTAGGGAGCGAAGCGTTATCAGGCTCCTACCTCGAGCACGGCAATAATTAGAGGCGGGATAGGATCTG
>NW_015600752.1:0-437 GCF_001515605.1 Sinocyclocheilus anshuiensis | reverse complement strand
AGCCTTGGTCCAGAGAGGCTAATTAAAGTTTTAGGGGCTGAGAGATGCGCTCCTTCCAAATATAATTTCCCTTCCCCTCTCACTCAATATATCCAGCATAGACAATCACAGCCTCGGCATGGATTCGATCCACCGTGGGGGTTATATTTCCCCCGACCTCCGGTGGTTACTGTGTTTGAAATAAACTGTTTAGCCTGCCAGATATTATATTTTCAGAGACACCGGGGGTACTCACCACCCCGGTCCACTTACCGCCCAGTAATAATGTCTGAAAATCTCATTTAGAGGTAAACTGAGACGCTATCCAGATGATACGATTGTATTGGACTGAGGTGGTTTTGAATATCACAATCAAGCATCTGAAGTTCTTACAGAGCTTCCTCTGTTATACTTGCGCCAGCTCAGGTTAATTCTCAGGCTGTGCTGGATGGGAAATG
>NW_015600751.1:0-429 GCF_001515605.1 Sinocyclocheilus anshuiensis | reverse complement strand
CAGTGGCCAGCATCCAGCAGAATAAATAAACACAGCTGCAAGCTGAGACCACCTTAATGTGTGTTTGTGTGTGTGTGCGCGCATGTGTGCGTGTGCACTTTCATTCCCTCATTTCATGTGGGAGAACTTGGACTGCAAGTTTTAAAACCTGCTAACACACAGATACACACACGTACACACACCCACAATATGTAAGGTGATCTAGGGAAAGGGCTGATTTTAAGGTTGATTTAGCAGAGCATTTAACACAGGGCATTCCTGAACTTGTGTAAAGCTCTCTGTGCAGAGACGAGGTCATACGTGTCTGTGAGCAACTATTAGACTCCTCGATGTGTGTGAGACAGTGGCTTTGTGATGATGAATGTGGGTTTATTCCACTGTAAGACATGCGTGTGGGTGTGTGTGTGTGTGTGTGTGTGTGTGTGTGTG
>NW_015600750.1:0-437 GCF_001515605.1 Sinocyclocheilus anshuiensis | reverse complement strand
TACAAAAGATTTATATTTTAAATAAATGCTGTTCTTTTGAACTTTATAGTCATCAAATAATCCCAAACCGACCCTGAACTTCTGAACAGTAGTGGAAGTCTGTGATACGTCCTCATTTACATATCTAGGTAAACGTGTGTGTAGTACAGTAAAACACTGCTAAGTTAAATGCAGTGCTTTCTACAGAGCCTGTTACCATGACAACATAATGAATGACTAATCATCATAGAGTTTGGGAAGTGGCCGATGAGCAGATTCAATGCAGATGTGCTGTAGTCTTCATTTGCATATGCAGATCTGTAATTGCTCATTAGCATATGCAAGTATCTGCTGTAGTGAGTTTAATGCTGCAGATTAGCACAAAACAACCTTTGAATGGAGTGACACTGCAGCTGACTGTGTGTGTGTGTGTGTGTGCGTGCGTGCGTGCGTGCGTG
>NW_015600749.1:0-437 GCF_001515605.1 Sinocyclocheilus anshuiensis | reverse complement strand
TGTTATAAATTCACTGTAAACCACGGCTTCACGGGGCTTATTAGTTTATTATTAATTTTACTAACAAATATTGTTCATTTAATAAATGACATAATATATGAACCGTTATTGATGTAATATTAGAGTAAAATTCACACAAAGTTGAAATAATTCAAACACTGAACTTTCGATTTTCAAATAATTACAACAATTTCAAATTTTAACACAAAATGCCATGAAATGCCATCGCTATGACAAGCACATTTGAGATGGCTGTAGCGTGCAGGTCCTGGAGCGCAGAGAGTTCACAGTGAGTGTGAAGAAGCACTGACCTGTGAGCGAGACGGCAGCCGGCAGGCGGAAGAGCGTGGCCTGTGTGCTGGCTTGTGTGTTTTGCGTCTGTGGACACTGTATGGCCAGAGAGTGTGTCTGCAGCTGACTGAGAGGAATAGTGTGTG
>NW_015600748.1:0-437 GCF_001515605.1 Sinocyclocheilus anshuiensis | reverse complement strand
GCCTTGTAGAATGATGATCCAGCAGCCCATTAAAAAGCTGATGCAGAGTTTCCCCACTATGTCAAAACCCCCACATTAAACATCTTAAAATAAATATTGCCATTACATTTTGTTAAATCCTAACGTGCTTATTTTATTTTATTTTATTATTTTATTTTAGGTGAGCCCATCAGCTGAGCCCCAGGAATTTTATACGTTTCTTCAGAGGATTCTCACTCCGGTGCTGGAGGCCTACAGTGGTGCAGCTATCTTTGTACACAGCCTGATATCGCCCATGTCAGAGAGAGAGTACACACAGAAGCTTTTCAAATATCTACTAACTCGCACAGAGAGAGGAGTGGCTGCATATGGTGAGCCACCAGCACTTTCTGTTTCTATTTTTGATTGTTTTTCCGTCTCCCACCTTGAAGACAACCCAAAACTCATTATTCCCCTTG
>NW_015600747.1:0-437 GCF_001515605.1 Sinocyclocheilus anshuiensis | reverse complement strand
TATAGCCCACGGAGGGCTCCAGTTCCTGAGTATAGCCCACGGAGGACTCCAGTTCCCGAGGTTAGCCCAGTGAGGGCTCCTGTCCCCGTGTTTAGCCCAAGGAAGGCTCCAGTCCCTGAATGCCGTCCAGAGCGCCCCCCCGCCCCCTGTTTTTTTCCAAGAAAAATTTTTTTGGGGGGGGGGCATATGCCCGTGGCCAAGACTGCTAAGGCCACGGAGGATCCGCCATTGCCTCCTGAGCTACCAGCTCCGCCATGGCTCCCCGAGCTGCCCGCTCTGCCGGTACAAGCCTGTCCTGAGGGACCTCCAAGGCGCCCACCCTTCGATGTTATGTGGCGCGAGGTCGTGCCTTTCGGAGGGGGGCGATCTCTGTCACGTGTTTGTTTCTGTTTAGTTCCTGTTCTCATTTAGTTAATCATTGTTTATTCTGTTCACCT
>NW_015600746.1:0-437 GCF_001515605.1 Sinocyclocheilus anshuiensis | reverse complement strand
GACCCACCTGTGTGGTGGGTGTCTCAGTTTGTCAAGTACCTGATCCGCCCTCAGGCTTGGCTGTTAAAGGAAATGCAAGAGACCACCACCAAGCTGGGCTTCAAGCATCCCATTATAGGGTGAGACATTACACATCAAAGCATCACATCAGTCCATCAAAACCACTCAGATGCTACATGTTTCACTGTATTTTATTAGTGGAGCTTTCTGAGACAGAATGTACTATGCTTACTATATTATTTGTTTTAAATAAATTTGTCTATTTACATTTTTAAATAATTAATGTATATATTACATTATTTATTTATTTATTTATTTAGGGGATAAAAATGGACATAAGTTCTGTATAAATACAATAGAAGTTAATGGAAATTAGCCAATGTGTGTGCTGTGATGTAAACCTCAAGCTTAGGAAAGACAGGCACTGATAGGTTTTG
>NW_015600745.1:0-437 GCF_001515605.1 Sinocyclocheilus anshuiensis | reverse complement strand
CTATCCTAGGTACTACCAAAAGTCCAGAGTTTTGCGACTTTAGGGCTCAAAACTGTTTTTTGCATTAATTATGTTAATGTAAGGCCTAAAGCTGTTTACACTGTGAAATTAATATCTTGCTTACATTTGAACATCTTCACTTTGTTGTTTCTAATGAGAGAATTAGCCAGAGAATTCAGTCAGCCAGCGCGCGTGGTGACAAAACCGTGTGTTTCAGCGATGACTCATCTGAATGCCTCTGATTGGTCCTTGCATTCATAAGCTCAACATAATCGTATGTTATTGGTTGTAATGCGCAGTGCTTTAAAAACGCGTGTGTCGCTGGCTCTGTGCCAGCCAGCGAATGCAGATTTGAATTTAGCAGCTGGTGATGGTTTTTCTTTTTTTATATGTAGTTTACAGGACAAACTGCACATTTCACCCAAAATTGTTTGGTG
>NW_015600744.1:0-437 GCF_001515605.1 Sinocyclocheilus anshuiensis | reverse complement strand
ATGATCTATGAGATGATCTCACAGTCATACAACTGTATGAACATTATACAAACCACGTCTTGATTCATATACTGTATCACTTTTTATATGTATTTGTGCATTCAGTCATGAATGCTATATATTTGAGTGTTGTTAATTACGACTATATTAATTGGTTTCCTTAAAAATTAAACCATCCGCTCTAGTTTTTTATCTTCACACAAAACATATCAACATGTAAATCGAAACCCGCAGCTAATTAAAACAGTTACTAATAATACATTTCTGTCCAGTGTTAAGTGAGTAAATCCGATAAATATGAAACGGCATCACAGCTCCATCGCCTTCTTTAGGCTGTTATCAGAGAGAGTGTTACAAATAGATGTCTTACCAGGCACGAAAAATGCACACAATATGATGCACAAAATAAAGACCTTCATTTTGAATTAATGCAGACT
>NW_015600743.1:0-423 GCF_001515605.1 Sinocyclocheilus anshuiensis | reverse complement strand
TGTGTGTGTGTGTGTGTGTGTGTGTGTGTGTGTGTGTGTTGCATTGTGTCGCATGGCAGTTTCAATCACAGAAACGTTTCATGAACTTAGTGTCAACATGAAACTGTTTTTAACTTTGTACTATGAAGTATTTCATCAGAATATTCAATGAGAATAAATGTAAGATGGGATTTTTTTTTCACCTTGTTTTTAAACAAATAAGGATGTTCCTGTATGTCCATGAAGTGTGGTTTTGTCAGTTTCAGCACTGTTTGGTACAACATCACAAGACACACACATATGGGGGTGTTTGCTTCATGTTTAGTTGATTGAATCTGTCATATTCATGGAGAATTCGGATGATTTTTCTGAAATAAATTGAAAACACACATCTCAGTCATGAATCACACATGGTTAGTTACCTCACATTTACAGCACTGACAG
>NW_015600742.1:0-437 GCF_001515605.1 Sinocyclocheilus anshuiensis | reverse complement strand
GATAGATAGATAGATAGATAGATAAACTGCACAAAATACGGTATATTACAACAAATATAAATACATAATATAAACTATACACACAATATTTACAGTAAACTATAAAACATCCTGTAGTTCATCATACTCTAGCAGAAACAGCAGCATGTTATGGTGTCAGTGTGCAGCTCTAATGAGGTTTTAATGAATTTGATGATGTTTAATGAAGCATCACCTCGGCTCTCCGCAGCTCCCACGCGCACAGCGGCAGCGCCACCGCGAGCACGACCGCGAACAGCAGCACGGCGAGCGGCCGGATCCAGCGCCGCCAGACCGGCATCTTCACCGACACCGAGCCGAGCCTCACACCGCCGCGCTCGAGCGAGGACGCTGTCACAAACAGGGCGTGAGTACCGCAGCGGCCAAATCACGAACCCTACTATTCCGAAGGCTTAGCT
>NW_015600741.1:0-437 GCF_001515605.1 Sinocyclocheilus anshuiensis | reverse complement strand
GTGTAAAACCACAAAGTATGACTTTTACCAAGCCCTCCAACAGACAGAATATTCAAGATGCTGCCGGGCCGCTTTGCTCTCTTGCCTGAAAATGTTTTGCACTCCAGATCCAACAGAAATTTGGTTTCATCAACAAGTTTGATTATTTTCCCCAAGAGCCTCATTGCCCAGTACCTCCATGATGGATGCAAACAGCTTCTGAAACAACAAATAATCACAAATGGCTTGTAATGGACCAATATACCAGTTGATCAATCAGGCACTGTGTGCGGTTTGTGGCTTGCCAAGATTATTGGCAAATTAATTTCACCTTTTGTCAGTTTCATAATCTTTCACAGCTTTGTCAGTGGATTTCAAGTAAATGTTTTGGAAAACAAGTATACAGTACCTTTAATCCCAACATTATTCTTATTTGCTATTATTAAATTGAATTATCT
>NW_015600740.1:0-435 GCF_001515605.1 Sinocyclocheilus anshuiensis | reverse complement strand
TTTATGTCTGGATTCTCTCTGCCACACAAACACAATGTGGAAACGTGGCAGAGAAAGAGACGCTCTGATCTCTCAGAATTCATGAATCCTTCAGGACTCGATCATAAGAGATGTGCAATTAAACAAAAGACCATTTACACGATCAGCAGTCACCTGTACATCCACATCTGAGCATCTACAGTCATATCTGACCCTTCAGATGAACATCCATGTCATCTGACATATAGATTAAGACCCTGCAGATTAATATATGGCTGTAGATTAAATTCAGATTCGGTATGTTAGAATGTGATTCTATAGATCGAAGGTGCTCAAACTTTTCACTACAAAGGGCCACAAATCAAACTGTGCTGTGGGCTGAAAGTAAATGTTGCATTATATCCAACTATATTATGTTATTATTATTATTATTATTATTATTATTATTATTATTAT
>NW_015600739.1:0-437 GCF_001515605.1 Sinocyclocheilus anshuiensis | reverse complement strand
GATCTCAGCCATCTGACACTCACACGACTCAACATCCATTTGGTTTCCCACCTTCCATGTGATTCCTTGATCATCACTGTAGAATGCTAAAGCAAAAGGCGTGAAACAGCAAAACGATAAGCAGCAGCATGATGTGCAGTCAGGTTTGCCTGTGTAACGATAAGCATATGCTGAGATAATCAATCTTCCGCTCTTCATTTGAACACCGTGTCCTGGTCAAACAGCAAATGGGGCCCACTCTTTCATCTGCTCACCAATTACATCTGCTGTCAAGTCTATGGTATGGCTCCAGGTTTTGCTAGTGTCCTTACTGGTTGCATAACATAGTCGTCCCTGGCTCTTGTTTGTGCATATTTGTTCATATTCAGAGACTCGAGTGGGAACACAGACAAAAAAACAGAAAGAGGGTCTTGGATTCTCTCTCATAGACCGGACAT
>NW_015600738.1:0-437 GCF_001515605.1 Sinocyclocheilus anshuiensis | reverse complement strand
CATGGCTGCTTGGGAGAGAGCTCCATCGGGGTTCTGCCAGAAAAAAAAACAAAAATATGCAATTGTAAAATCACAGATTATGTCTGTATCAGTAAAATCAAGAGCTTTGCTTCCTACATTGCTCAGGCAGCTGTAGAGTGAGAGGTGGCTTGGCCTACCTTGACAATCTTGACAGGACTCATGTCCATGCTCTGTTTGGTGTGCCCCCTCAGGAATGGAGGTTCCTCTTCCACCAGCTCAATCTCCAAGTCCTCATCTGGTAGACAAACCACAACACAGACCAAATTTGAGGTGTTCCAACAAAAACAACTTTTTGTGATGGGATTTTATTTATTGGCATGTTAAAAATATTGAGTTAAAGGATAATGCAACTCATACCCTCCTCATCATCAACTTTAGGCAGAATTCCTGTCTCTTCATCAAAGTCTGGGAATTCC
>NW_015600737.1:0-437 GCF_001515605.1 Sinocyclocheilus anshuiensis | reverse complement strand
CAGCTCCTCTGCGTCATGAGGAACCTTGATCTTGTTGTTCACTTCAAAGGGTTAGGAAACAGCAAAATGACTAAATGAGCATTCAAGTGTTTTACAGTGATTTTACCCTGCTTAGGAGCTCTGGTTGAATTTTATATTAATACATACTGATTAAGAAAAAGTTTTACATTTACATTACAGTATAAAATAAATAAAAATATAATAACAAAAACATTATTTTACAGATTCCACAGACACTAATTATTGTTTTCATTACAGTACTCAGTGAGATTTTTTTGTTTTTGAAACAAATCTCTTAAATTCACCAAGACTGCATTTATTTGATCAAAAATATAGTAATACTGTGAAATATTATTACAATTTAAAGTAACTGTTTCTATGTGAATATATTGAAAAATATAATTTATTCCTGTGATGCAAAGCTGAATTTTCAGCAT
>NW_015600736.1:0-437 GCF_001515605.1 Sinocyclocheilus anshuiensis | reverse complement strand
AGATCTCGGGGGACAAACAGTTTGCCCTCCCGATCGTGCGTAATGCTGAAACTGCTTGCTTTCGCGGTCTAGCTCGCAAATGAAGTCGCTTTTCTAACACAATCTTCATTCTTTCGATAGATCTTCCTTGCCAAAGCAAAAGAGCCAACGTCCAAGCGACCGAGGCGAACTGCTGTCCAGAGACGAGTTTGCACGCGCCCAGCAAGTCGGATCCCAAAACGTAAACAAGGTGAGTTTCGTGCGCGGCTGCGCGCTGTCTGGTGCATGACTTATTTTATGCATTGATGTAAACGCGTGTTACTTATTGCTAAAAAGATCGCGTTCAACATAGCTGATGTTATTTTTATATATATATATATAATTGTTCTCTCAGTTTTATTGTTGCACGCTAAAACGCTAAGAATGTTCGTTCCTTGACGCGTGCTTGTCCACGCGTT
>NW_015600735.1:0-437 GCF_001515605.1 Sinocyclocheilus anshuiensis | reverse complement strand
GTTTGTTATTTATTTAATGAAGTATGAGTGACCCCTGCTGGCATTATGTTGCATCTTTCATCTTTAACCTTGAGACCCCGCCCTTCCCCATCTACTCTAAAACGCTTCTCATGCGGAGATATGTTGATGCGTGTTCGCATCTTTGTGGAAGCCCTAAGTTACCGTTTCCGAAGTGAGGAAGGAATATTGCTGAATTTATTAGTTTTCTGTTTCAGGTATGATTCTTTATGTCCATCAGTTTATACTGTAATGACGCTTGCAAACTCGTGCTGTGCCACGAATCGGTCTGTTTTAACATTAAAAGACGGAAAACAGACGTTTCCTCATGCTGAGTGATAAGCAGATGTATGTGTGTGAGAAAATATAATATATGGTGTTAAAAAAATTACACCGCGGATAAGAGCTCCTATTCTCTGTTTTTATTTAAGCTCCATTAG
>NW_015600734.1:0-437 GCF_001515605.1 Sinocyclocheilus anshuiensis | reverse complement strand
CATGTTTAGATATTATCAATGACTACTTTTTGTCTTTATCTGTTTTGTTTAGTTGTTGTTTGAAACGTTGATTTAAAGTGTCAGTTTTTGCATTATCATTTCAAACCTATAAAACCCTTTGTTACCCCAAACTACATATAAAGCTTGATCCGTCACTTATAGGCTAAGTAATCAGAATGCAGCTACTTATTCGTGTTACTCATTGACGCGTGAACTTCCCATTTAAATGACGCCAAGTGTGTGTATGACTGCCCTCTGTGTGTATGACACTGTTTCCATTCAGCGCTGTAAGAAGTGAATTAATTAATTCAGCATTTTGACATTTCCGTAAGGATGCGTTAAATTCGACAAAGCTTTTTAATAAAGGATGTATTGATCTTGTGAATTAGTGAATTTTACTATGCCAATATTTTTTAATTGGCCGTTAAAGTTTTATA
>NW_015600733.1:0-437 GCF_001515605.1 Sinocyclocheilus anshuiensis | reverse complement strand
AAATTCAAGTAAAAACGATTTTCAGTTACATCACTTCGCATACAAATTTAAGCGTGATGTAACATAACACGAGTGCAGTATGAGGCGGTGTGTATTGTGCATGCACGCTCTGTCATTCGTCGCAGGTCAAGACTGAATGAAAGCGTTTTCATTTTGCACAGATTCATGTTACATATTAAAGTTAATAGTTATGATCTTAAACATAACATTTATGTTTTAAATCTAATACTCTGTTGTCTGTACGATTTACTACTGTACATCACTGTTACGCTACTGTATTATTGTTACGGATGTTGTTTTTAGACGACAGCTACGGAGACAATTGAAACGTATGCTGTCAGCACTTGCTGTTTTTGCATTTATTTCAGTTATAAAGTACACGGCTACAGGAAAAAAGGTTTAGTTTTAGCACTAAACCATCCATATCTATTAAAAAA
>NW_015600732.1:0-437 GCF_001515605.1 Sinocyclocheilus anshuiensis | reverse complement strand
TCTATATGGGATTTTTTCACTCATTTTACCATTTTACCATTTGGTGTGTAATCCAAAAAAAAAAAACAGCAAAAGGCCCCCCAAAACATCTTTTCTCTTCATTCAGGTTTTCACACCACGGGACAGTCATTTGCCACTGATTTAAAACATACTTGAACCCCTGTGAGGCAGAAAAGACAATCATTCCTTAGCATGACACATGGTCCTGTTGACGCTTGGGATCTGATCTTTTAAGCACTTTTTCTCACTTAACACAGTTTTGTGCAGATGTTTTGGGAGTTGACGCAGGCGGCTTGATCAATGTCCTCCCTATAACTCTCTTCGGGTGTTTGAATAATCACGCTCGTACTGAAAAAAAGAAAGCCTCTTGTCCTAGATTTCCCTGATGGAATGTTATGCAAATGATAAAGATCAGAGTCTCACGCCAGCCTCTTTAT
>NW_015600731.1:0-437 GCF_001515605.1 Sinocyclocheilus anshuiensis | reverse complement strand
TGATATGTCTAAAAAGAAAGAACTGGTCCCTGGTCTGTTGGGTATGAACATAATAGGGCAGTGTTATAATGATTTGTTTGAAGAACACGGTTCAGCCTTATTTTCAGTCCTACAGGTTAAACAAGTGGAACCAGGATGCATTGTTGCAGTGCCAGAGAACCAGTGATCCTTCTTGTCCTGGTTATATTGGCCAGGTGCGAGTGCAAGCTAAGCATCCTGTGCAGATTCCAGCTGAAACAATTAGGTTAGTTACAGCTTACTGCCCTAAGACTGTTCCAAACATAGCCACTTTATTGGAACCCATGGGTGGTGATGGGAGTGGTGGATTACCTGCAGGAATTCTGATTTCTCCTGCATTGTTACAATCCTCCCAAAATACAATTTGTGTACCTGTGGTTAATGTCAGCACAGAAACTGTATATTTACCTGCAAAAGCA
>NW_015600730.1:0-437 GCF_001515605.1 Sinocyclocheilus anshuiensis | reverse complement strand
TTGAAGTCATTTTGTAAGGTAGATTCATCGGATGGGTTTATTGTTTTATGTTTATTGCACATCAATAGTTGAACAATTTCAGTCCAATCTCAATCAACACAGATACAATGCCTGCTCAAAAATGCTACTTTTGTAATTTTTTGGGTGAACTTTTCGCCAAAAATGATACAAGTATCAATGCGAGCTAATCTAAACCAAGTTATCCAAGTAAAGATCATGCTTTCCTGGTCTACATGCATGAGAAATAAGACATTATAATGACCATAAAACGATTCTCTGAAGCTCACTGTCCTCAGAAACCTGAATCTACAGAGGAATCCTGGTCAGAAATGTTCTTTAAAGTCTGTGAAACCCGTGTAAAGTGCAGCCTGTCATGATTTTCTCGATACTGTTCCTGTTTCAGGTGAGCCGCTCTCATTCTCTTCTGTCAGCTTGTG
>NW_015600729.1:0-437 GCF_001515605.1 Sinocyclocheilus anshuiensis | reverse complement strand
GCAGATTATTACAGAAGTGAAATCATTTAATAAAATGAAAGTATTCAAAAGTTATAGTTTAAATTTACTGTAAAGAAAATTTATTGTACTATTTTTCTTTTATTTTATATAAAATAAATATTCAAAAAAATGGTTAAAAATACAAAATTGCTATAAAATTAAAGCCATAAGTCTACATAAGTTGTGTTCCAAATCTGAAGTTGATATAAAAAACAATTGAGGTTCATATGCAAATTTGTTTAGACGTTATACCAAAAATAGCCACCGGGTGCCACCCAAACTCCACTGAATTTTTCTTTTGATGCATTTCTGTCACAAATCTATCAACTTCTCCCTCAATATAACGTCTATCACAAAATAACCACATATAAAATATGGAATCTTGAGACTCGGACCTTTCCGACGATATGTATTTTGTCAAGATTATAAAAAGTTTT
>NW_015600728.1:0-437 GCF_001515605.1 Sinocyclocheilus anshuiensis | reverse complement strand
TTGAATGGTCAGGAGGTGTGTGAATGTGTTCATCTTTGCTGAGGAGGGGCTGCATGCATGCAGGAGTGTGTGTGAGTGTGTATTCGTGTGCGTGTGTGTGCACCTGTGTGTTAAAACAGCATTGTTCCTGATAGAGGGAAAGCTGTGCCTTGTTGTTTGGAAAATCCAAGGTCATTGGAGCCCGGTCACATGCGCCGTATGAGAGCGTGCATGTGTGATTGAGTGTCTGTGAGAGCGTGTGTCTCTCTCTCTCCCTCTCTCTCTGGCTATGTGACAGAGAAAGAGGCTTCAGGCAAAGAACAGAGAATTTCATCAGGTTTTCCATCAATGTACGGTAAGGGCGATTGTGTAAGTGCATGATTATGTGTATATGGTAATTCCCTGCCTGTGTTTTTAGGAAGGAAAGATTCATGTGCATCACAGGAGATTATGGCAAT
>NW_015600727.1:0-437 GCF_001515605.1 Sinocyclocheilus anshuiensis | reverse complement strand
TAAAACTTTAATTACTGGTTGTAGTTAGAAAAGTCACATGAGCTGTGAAATAGTTAAAATAGAAAGCAATATATGGGATCTATGAACTGGGTACAGACTGTAACTGAAATCTTTATTTTTGTTTTCCAACAAATGGTCAGTGAAAGGACATTCATATTGATAATTCATATGCATTCAACTGAATTATTTACATTGCTTTTCTACCTGATTCTGAATTTTTTTACAACTGTGTTACTAAACTGAATTGCAGTTAAAGATACATGAATAGGCTACATTAATAGATGCATGAATTGAAGGAGGAAATCAAGCATATATAACCAACGTAACAATAAATATAAAAATATAGGCCTAACGAATAATAATAATAAAAGACAAGGTTTGTGAATGGATTTAAAAGACTGTGGGCATTCCTGACTAAAAAGACCGGGATAAAAAAT
>NW_015600726.1:0-437 GCF_001515605.1 Sinocyclocheilus anshuiensis | reverse complement strand
TGAAGTACATGTGAATGGAAAAGCATTTCTCTCTCGCTTTCTCTAAATGAACTAAATACACAGCTTAACTGGTTTCATGTAGTCTTTGTTAAGCACTTTGATGTACTTGAAGACTAAATGACTGAGAAATGACTAAAAATCGTCGTCAAAATGGACAAACAAATTGTTTTTCTTCACCATAATTGTGCTCCTTGGTGTTACAACCTATTGCACACAAAACTTACAAGGATCTATGCATCTACGTATGCGGCTGTCGCAAACTGTAAAGCAAAAATGAGTGCTAACTACTTATTGCGACACAAGCACATTACTATGGTAGTTTATAATTTATTAGCAGGTTCCTTTCATATGATGTGAATATTTGAGCAGAAAGTCCCACATAGATTGTCAAGTGAATAAAGTGAAAGTAAAACAACTGCTCTGGTAAAAAACGCTGT